>NC_068377.1:34780127-34882627 GCF_023724105.1 Carassius gibelio | reverse complement strand
ATATATATATATATACACACTGTTAGAAAAAGAGGTACAATACAGGTCCATTTTTGTTCCCTAAGGTACAAACTTTGCATATGTACCCTTAAAAGTACAAAAATGTATCTTTAAGGTACAATTGTGCACCTTTAAGGTACAATTATGCACCTTCCATTGTACATTGTGAGCTTTTCGAGGTGTAAGGTACATATTTGTCCCTTACATATTTGTACCTTAATGTTTAAATATAAAATGGCAGGAATTAGTGGATGCTGAAAATGTCATCTCTCAATATAGAAACACAAGTTAACCTATACTATCAAACTCAATAATGTCAAACTAAATTAACTGTGAAGTTTTGAGATATGGGCAAAATAAATCAGAATGTTTTTTTTTTTTTTTTTTTTTTTTTTGTGAAATGTCCCTTTGAATCATTTTTAATCATGTTAATGAGGATTATGTAATCATTTATATTCACAAACAGTATTGAAGAATTTGATTTTCAAACCATTTACCCTATTTATATTAGAATAAAACAGACAAATAATTGTTAACGCTTTAAGTTGTGTTCTATTGAAAGGATCTAGCTACAGGCTAACCAGAGTTTGACTCGGCGGAAGCATAAATATTGCAGCGCGGAAGGATACATGAGTGAATCGACAGTGATCCAACTGTCAGTCTCTGTCAGTGTCGATCAAAGGTGGGAGGATGGCCCTTCGACATTTATCAACGGAAGATTTAATCACGGAGTTATTTACTTTGGGGATAGAGGTCACTGAAGAGGAGAAAAGTAAATTCAAAGGTAAAGTATTTGAATTTTTAATCAGTGTTTGTGGTGTTAATTCAAAGTTGGAAGTTAACTTTTACTGTTAATGTTAGTGCTAGCCAAGTTCATACTCTGTCAACATTAGCTGGCTAGACTCACGTTGACGATTGCCATTATTAACGTTAACTAGTTAACGTTAGTTAAAATATTATTATATAATAATAGCATAAATAAATATTATTATTATAAGTAGCAGTACTATCTTGGCTACAGTTCACCATCGAGCTAACGTTAACTTCTCGGCGGCAAAAACGCTTCTCATCCAACTCTGCAGCCGAAAAGTTAACGTTAACGTGAAATATTAAAATATTTCAGAACAAAAGACTAATGGGCGGCAAAAACGTTTTTTCCACATCATTATAGCTTAGCTGTAAAACTACTGCGTCAGAGTTGGATGAGAAGCGTTTTTGCCGCCGAAAAATCTTTTGTTCTGACTTATGTGAGCTAGCTGGACTGCGTCAGAGGAGAACGATTAAAAAAAAAAAAAACCTTTTTGCCGCCCAACAGTCTCTTGTTCTGGAATATTTTAAAGCTAAAGCAAAGCCATTTGGGCGGAATGTTACTATCGATAGCCAGTGACTGTTTGAAAGTATGATTTAGCTCCACATGATCAGCGGGAGCTCCATCATCATGTATCCGCCGAGAGCAGCCTCAGCTCGGATAGACCTTCTGACATTTGCCGCTGGCTCTGATGTCTCTAGTGGTTCAAGATAAAATGTAATTCGTTTGGGGTAAAGCGAAACGTTTCTTATCTTTGTCCTTTATTCAATTAATCTATTAATATATATATATATATATATATATATATATATATATATATATATATATATATATATATATATATCGTTAGGTCCTTTTTATTCCTGAAATATGAACTTTTGTCATGAAGCTCTGGTTGACTGCTCACTGACAGCATCAGTTGACATTTTTCAACTCGGGCGGCAGACGCGAATTCGCCTCAAACGCTTAAATGCACAAAAAGCACCATTCGCGCGTATCGCGCGAAACGCTCAATTCGCGTCATTCGCGCGAACTAGTCTCGAACTTTTTCCCCATTGACTTACACTAACGTTACAGTCTGCCTTTTTAAATTGTTGTATGTTGTTACCAAAGTGGTGGTTAACATTGCTGTTTTTCTTTTCTCTTTGGTCTAGATAATGATGTTGATGGAGAAGCAGTGGACTATGGATTGACTGAGAGGATGATTTCATGCCTCTTTGAAGGGTCGTTTAAGAAGCAAGCCAAATTCAACCGATTTGTTCAGCAGTGGAAAGAAAACGTGACACTAACCCTCGAGCCTGACCCGGTACATTCAGAGAAGGCTACAGCAGATACATACTGTGTCGATGATAAACTGTTTGTTAGTATGGGGCATTTATATTAAGCTGTGTTGGGAGGGCTGTAGAGGGTTGTGGATGAGCTCAAAGCTTGTGTTTTTTAATCCAGAACACATCAAGTGTCATTTAGTTTATCCGTTATGTTACTCTCTTTACTTTGGTGTGGTGTGATAAAGTGTTTTGCTTGGTCTTTGATAAAAAACTCATGTTTTTCTGCACTATATTGCTGTTCTTATTAGTGATGTTCATGAAATTGAAAGAAGGAAAATATAAATGGTTCCATTGTATTTATTCTCTGATATCGCTGTTCATTTTGTTTTTGGAGTGGCAGTAAGTTGTCAGTTTGTCAGTGAAATGCTTCTTAAAAAAATGTAATTAATTATTTTTAATGTTTTTATATCAGACATGACATCCTAAACATTGTTACATTTTATTTTGGGTTGTTACATTGTATGGTTGTGAGATGAATTATTATTGAATCTGTGAATTAAACTGTTTTCCATTTAAGGACTAAAATAAATGTCTTAAAATGCAGTTAGTTGTTGTTTGCCTTCATTTTCTTTCACTCCTTAGGGAATAAAAAGGAACTTTTTTGCCACCTAAAGGTACAAAATGGCTTTGTCACTGGGGTGGTACCTTAATGGGACAAAATTGTACCTTTTTCCAGAGGTACTTTATTGTACCTTTGTCTAAGGTACATTATTGATCCTCAAAGGTACAGTATTGGCCCTTAGAAGGTACAAAAAAGTAAGGTACAAATTTGCTCCTTTGACTCAAGGTACAATAATGTACCTTTGAGGGTACCACCCCAGTGACAAGCTTTTGTTCCTTAAAGGTACCGTTTTGTACTTTTTTTTCTGAGAGTGTATATATATATATATATATATATATACACACACACACACACACACATATATATACACATGGTATAAAAAAATCAATTTATAAATTAAAAGAATATTTGTATAATTACTATTATTCTCAGAATTTTGGAACTTTAATTTCCTTTAAATTTTATATTCAAATTGCGATTCTACTTCCTGTTGGATATGTCCAATTCAGTTCAAATTCCAACTCACAAATTGCAAATGTATAAAATTTGTTCAACCCTGATAACAGAAATAGATAAATAAATAAAGCATATGCCAAACATAATGATTTTGAACATGTATGTTGTTCATGTTTTAGCCCCTATTTAGTGTCAAATAATATGGTCAATTAAATGAAATCATTCCTTAACATGCACAAAGTACTACAGAGAGTAATTATAACATAAACCCCCCCAAAATCCCAAGACGAGCAGTTCTTGCACTGGCCATTATCACAGACATCCAATTTCTGCAGCAAAGATAAGGGAGTTGATTCAAGAATTTCTATTTCACAAAGCAGCAGACATGCCATTACAAGAACAGAAGGGAGCTACAGCCAAGCTTTAATCGAACACCAAACTCGTACAATCGTTTGAGACATAAATCTCAAATTGCTCAAAGTCAAACCAGTCGGAAGAAAAACTGGCTCAGTTCTTAACACATTAAAGAGTTACCATAACTTGAAACTAGCCTACATAAAACATTAATAATGTGCTTTTATGTTCCTAAACAGTAGATCCAATAGAAGATTTAAACCATGTTTACTTCCAAACCGCTGCCGGATTTGTTAAGGACTCATCTTAAGCAGAATAATGACTCCATCTGAGGAGACGACAGACGAATGCTGCTTACAGACCATAAACAAATCATCAAGAGGAACATAACAGCCAACAACTTTTGCTTTATGTCTAAATATCGATCCTATGTAGTTAACTCAGCATACTTGCTGTAATTGGTTGGAAGACATTGCCAACCATTGCACTGATCGTGAAGTTCATCGAAACACTGCAAAACACCTGCCAAACAAGCTGTAATTGATAACAAAAGTTTCAGCTCATTGACCCAAGCGAGTTATGATTCTTATGAATTCAGACAAAAAAAAATAATAATAATAATAATTTTAAATGTTTACTTGTAGGGTGTCAAAAGTTTTTGGAAAGTTACATGGTTGCTAATAATAAAAAATGTGTGTGTGTGTGTGTGTGTTTTGTTTTGAACTAAGATGCTTGTAGTAGGGCTGAATAAAGAGAGTTATAATTCTACATATTATAAAATTATTTTATTTTATAAAATGTTACGTTGTTTTGTTATTTTCAATAAACTAAATATTAAAATAAAATAAAATAAAACAAAGTAAAATAAAAACGGCTGCAGTGGTCATTCAGTAGGGATGAGCTATTGTGGGATTAAACTTTAACATATATTTTACCATTAATTTAAAAATAATTATAACAATAGCAATAATTTAAAAAAATATATAATAAGAAGATTATTTTTGATGACTGATACAACTTGGGTAATGGTAAAAAAGCTGACCTCTAATGTGTCTCTAATGCTAAAGAAAAAGTAATAGGATAAATATTAAATTTATTTTTTAAATAAAAAAAAGACTTCTAACATTAGCTTGCTCTATTCTTTTTCTATTCTATCTGAATGAATGACTAAATATAAATGTAACTAATATTTCAAATATACTTATTTATGGAAAAGTGCAGACTGTAACTTCCCAGTCATAAAGAAAGCTTGTTATGATGATTTGAGAGAACACTGCCATGTTGAAATATTATAATAAGACACAGTCAAGAGGAAAACCTCAAGTTCTCTACTTTAAAAGCTATTATTTTGTTATTTTTAAATTGTAGTGCAATAGCAACTATGAACAAGTGCAAAATCAACCATAACTAAACTGTTTTAGGTCTTAATCACACTCAATAGATTTTTCCCCACTTTCCTCCTTTTCTCAACTTCCGCTGTATTAGTGTTTCAATCATGTAGCGTGTCTCAAGTGTTTCATTTCAGTCTTTCTGCAAATCGTCATGTTTTCCTTCTCAAAAGTCTGAATGTGTCGCTTATTGGCAATAATGGAAACAGCGTGAAGCTCGTTTACAAGCTCGGCCACTGTGCTCATGAAGTAATGGCTACAGAACCTAACAGCGAACGAAGTCTTCAAAAACCATAAGCTGGATTGATTTTTTTTATACATTCTCAAAGGGAGGAAAAAAAATGACAGAGGAAGGGAAATATAAATAGTTTCTAAATCTGTACACATAAAACAAACTACACACAAAACACTTAATCACCCCGCAAGACTTTAAACTACAGATGTTTTCTACTTATGATGGATGGAAATCTGCCAATACTATATCTACATTTTACAGTTTAATTACATTTCAGATACAATAAATATGCTACATAAAAATAATTAGACATATAAGCAACTGTTGGGCTCTAAAAAACCAAATCACACAAATCTGACCAAATTTCCATTTTTGTATTTAATAAAATAAAAAATATATTTTATGTATAATGCACACATATATTTACATGTGCAATTCGCATCATGACCAATGTATCTGAAGCTTAATTTATAAAACCAAAAGCTAATTTGCTCATATGCTTATATATAATTTTTTTTCATATGTGTGATTCTGTGCATATGAGCAGTGAACAGCCCAACTAATGTTCTGCCTGCCGACTGCCTTGTGCCATTAATAAAAACCCCAGAACCAGCAGCCAATCAGGCGAGCCAACACATTAGCGTTCTATGCAGGGCATGTTTAAGAGGGGCTGACAACCCTCCCACATGCCAAATCAAATACCACACACACACACACACACACACACACACATACACAATGACCCACATTGATCATTGCCATGGCAACCCCAAAGGTGGAGGAATGCATTTGTGCAGGTTTCCTGATGCAGTTCATTCAATTGGAAAAAGCAATGCAAAATAACAGACTTGACTTGAGTAAGTGTCAGCCGTGTGCACCATTCAATTCCTCACAGTGAACTGAGGTGACAGGCAGGATGTCAAATCTGAACCAGGAATGCTGAATGGAACGAAATGTATGTTTTGCAAGTATTTTTGTTTCATTAGAGCAAGATATAATTTTTTGAATCACTAACATATACTAACAAACAAAGGTTTATTGTAATGTTTTCGAAATAATTTATTCGTGCATTTATCTGATCAAAAATGCAGTAGACGCTTTAATATTGTACGAACTTAAAATAACTGTGTTCTGTTTGAATATATTTTAGAATGTGATTTATTCCTGTGATGTAAAGCAGAATTTTCAGCTTCATTCCTCCAGTCTTTAGCATCAACTCATTCTTATGAGCTGATTCACTGCTCAAAAAACACTTCTTACTATTGATGTTGGAAACCGTTGCACTGCTTATTATTATTATTTTTAAATGTGATACATTTTCTTTAGGATCGTTTGATGAATAGAAAGTTAAAAAAGAACAGGATTTCATAGAAATATATAATTTCTTGGAACAATATAAATGACTTTTGATCAACTTCATTCATCCTTGCTGAATAATAAAATATAGATAAATAAAAATAATTAAAACCCCAAACTTGTCAAACAGTTGTCTATATAGGTAAATAAATAAATAATTTATTTTTAATTTATTAATTTTTGAGGGAAATGTCTATATAGGTAAATAAATAAATAATTTATTTTTAATTTATTAATTTTTGAGGGAAATTCAATAAATTTAATCAATCCGGTTTATCAATCTGATGGTAATTAGCTGGCTGAGTCTGGTACAATGCTTTAAATAGAAAATTTTTTGTTAAAATTTGTACACTGTCCCTTTTCAAATAAACAAACTAAACTATTCCAATTCAAATTGATAGGAAATGCATAAAAAATGCATTAGGTATTTAAAACTTTCTGGAAATCTGGGTATGTAGGATTTTTTATTCAGTCTAAAAGTCAAAGGGGTTTTCAGTAAATGCTTCATTACAAACAAAGACAAAACTATTTCTCTGATGCAAAGCGAGCAAACAAACCGTTTACTCCTGGAATGTTTCCTATGAGCTCAAAAACTCAACAGAAGCTTCCATCAAATCAAGAGGAAGAATCAAATGAACTACAAGTGGCGTATCTGCTCTCCAGCACAGGATATCTGGCCTGGGTTTGCTTAAATAGCACTGTTTTGATATGTTAAGGCTGAAATGTGGGTCAGGGCATAATGCTAGCAGCTGCTGCCGTCGTTACTTTACAGGCTGAAATCTGAGATGCATTGTGGCCTTTTCTCTAAGTTTTATCAGTTCACTCCAAAGGGTCAAAGGTCATCTGATGTGAGAGCGTCTATATGCACTTGATGCTATCGGGTTAATGTGCTTATGGATGATCACTTTTAGATATGATGTTTTGATAGAAAATATGGAAGAAAAGCTCATTTACAAGCTAAAAGCTGTGCTCACAAAAGATGATGTCATCCTTCAGCCGTCGCCTTCACTCGCTGCAGAAACACTCACAGAGCCAAGAAAACAAATATGTGCTTTCTTTAACTATGGGCAACCATTAACCTTTTCAAACTCACTCATTTATTTTAGCTGTCTACAAAAACTGTCCAGCAGTTCGGTCATCTTTTCCATCAACAGATTTCCACCACATCTCAAAATCACTATTAATTCTACAGTGGAAATCACAATTTAAGATTTTTTTTTTTTACATTTTGAAACATTAAAACAGCAAACTGATTTGTTTCATTTCACTAACTTCACAGCTAGCATTTTATGCATAGTAAAAATAAATAAATAAATAATAAGAAGAAATTATATGTTGATATGTTCACACATTAGAAATGGTATTAAAAATACTAATTTACTAATTTGTAAATATATTTTTACGGTCTTTGTATTTTTATTGCACAGCATTTGCAAATGCAAACAAGTGACAATATTATTAAACATTTATTATTATTTTAAATGTTAAATATTATATTATTTACTCCTCTTCGCTAACACAAATGCAAGTCATAATTTATATATATATATATATAATATAATATAATATATCTCAATGATTTGCTCATTCACAACAATGTCTTAAATTAATTATCATGAATTATCTATTGAACACAAAAGGGACACAAAAGTGGGCGTAGTTAAAAAACAAAAACACCTGTGTGTGTGTGTAGGACAGAGACTCCACATACATGAGATAATAATAAAAAATAAAAAAAAGATCATCCCAGGTCAGGGAGAAACTTTATGCCTGGATACCCTGACCCTGACTGCTTTAAGCGCAGAAAAAAAACTTGAGACTGAGAGCGAGGGAACGGGGAAAACAGAGAGTGTCTTTCTGGAGAAAGGTTGGGTGAGACGGTGACCGAGTACAACAGAGAGTGAACACAAGCAAACAATGAAGATAAAAAGAGCCACTGGAAGCCGCCCAGCTCCTCTCTGAATCTCTCCTCACACTTGCCAGGAAGGAAATACAGTGGCACATTAACCACAGCATTCTTGATGAAAGAAACTGTATGATGTTAGACTGAATAAACAGGAGTACATTACCACGGCCCAACTCTTTTTTCCGTTCACTAATCACACTCATCCCTCGATGGCTCTAGCAGAGCTAAAGGAAATAGAGTTGACCTCCATTGAGCTAGACATTGCTCGAAACCCACAGGGTAATTTAAGCATCAATTTCACTTCAAATGCTTACATGAACACACATGCAAAAGTTAAAGTAAGCACATTTGTGACGTCATAATTATGACTTAAAGATGTGAAATTATGACAAAAGTCACAATGGAAAAAAAAATACAATAAAATCAAATTAAAAAATCATAACCATCACGTTAAAAAGTCCAAAATATAAATAGATAAAAATTCTGAATTATCACATAAAAAAAATCTAAATATACCTAAAAAAAATTAATAACGAGATTAATCAGAAAAAGTAAAAAAAAGTCATCAAAAAAAGTCTAAATTATTAGTCGCAATTATGACACATAGTAAAGATTTTAGAATGAAAAAATAATAAAAGGTCTATTATTAGTTGAAATTAAGACCAAGTAGATATTGAGATAAGACATGATGACTTAAATTAGAAATAGTGACATAAAAACTCACAGTTATGATTTTTAATTATTCATTTTAAAATAACATGGCATATTATGTGAAACACCCATCCGCACTTGGAAAGGTCAGTGTCAGATGGGGTCAAAGTTGAATCAGTCTGAACTCTGAGCATAGCGTTAACATGCTTGACCTGCACACAACACACAGCTGGCATTACGCAGCATTTCTTCTTGACTTCTTATGTTTAACCAGCTTCCAGTTTCCCATCTCAATCCTCCAGAACAGGGTTTTCGTGTGTGAGTTCTGACAATCACATGCACGTGTCTAATCACTCTTCTTGCTCTACGCAAACATGGATTTTATTATCAGCAGCTCAGTCTAATGCGTCACAGGAGCTCCTACACACCACCCACTGCCCCCTTTATCAAAACAACACCGTCCGGGTTTGCCCAAGCCATCTGCTTCTAATGATTAAAAGTGCAACTGTCTCTCCACCCATTAGACTTCAGATAATGAATTGACTACCCACTCGACATGAAAGAGCGAGGCTGAGGTCAAAGGGTGAGAACAAAGGTCCCAAAATCGGTCCAGGCTGGCAGTGGTATTTTAGTCCTACTGCACACCTCGACTCGTGGCTGTAACCTTCTGGAGAAGGTGAGACAAAACCCAGAAAACACCAGACAGACGAAGCACGTATGTAAGTGTAAGATTATGTGAGTGGGTGGAGTGTTTGAAAAGGCACAGATGGAAACGAAGATCCACTTGATTGAATAATCTGCAACGCCATCTAATTCCCTTTTACAGTTCCATCTAAACCAGTGAATGATGGAAATGTCTGATCCGAGGTCAGTCCTAAAACTGACTGACACACTGACTCCAGAACAAAGAGTCTGAGCGGCTCATGTCCTCAGATCCAGGGTCATGTGAGGAGTCTGACGCGGCTGAGAGCGCCATCTAGCGTCCGCTCTCGGATCTGCGACAGGCATTGTTCCTCAGAGCTGACACAACGTCACCTTACTTGAGACGAAAGCTGAAAAACATTTATTTGAGTTGAGTCCAGACACAAAGAACATCAACAGGGACCAGATCTAAGCCAGCGACATTACCTTAGCATATAAATTCTGATGGTCCATCAACACAGCAGCATAAACTTCACATTCTCTCACAAACACACACACCGAGCAAATGCAGTGCCGTATCGATCAACTGCTACATCACTGTATGGCCAAAGTCCATTCAGTTTGTAAAACCCAAGGGCTACAGCAAACTTGCTCAAAAATACAAGCACACATCTATTATTCAGGAACTTACAGCTTTCGGTCAAGACAAAAGCATGAAGGAATGCACATCCTTTTGGAATCCTAATGGAAATTAAATAAGATCCACCGGGATAATCTGGAATTTCCACTGTATTTTTATACCCATTTAAATTTTGTGCGATTTTTATAAAGAACTCTACTTATAATACCAGTCAAACTTTTGAAAATATTTAAAAAAAATTCAAAATAAATAAAAATAAAATAGAAAAATGTTACAATATAAAAAAAACTGTTTTTTTTTGTTGTTTTTTTGGGTGGTTAAAATAGTTTTCCTTTTTAAAAAAAATAATAATATATATTAAACACCAAAAATTAATTTTAACACTGATAATAAGAACCGTTATTAATAATTGACCACCAATAATAATTGAGCAGCAAATTAGTATATTAGTATGATTTCTAAGGATCGTGTGACACCGAAGACTGCTGAAAATTCAGTATTGAATCACAGGAATAAATTCGATTTTAAAATATATTAAATTGGAAAACTTTTATTTTAAATTGCAATCATTTTTCACGATGTTTCTGTTTTTGCTGTATTTTTGATCAAATACTTGCAGCCTTGGCGAGCATAAGAGACTTCCAAAAACATAAAAAAAAAAAAATCTTGCCAACCCCAAACTTCTGAATGCCAATGTACTTTTTGAAAACAAATATTATTTCAGTATGTTTCACTTAATCATCTTAATTATCACAAACGTTTGACCAGTAGTGTTTCTGGTACTGGAAGAACCTCTTTCAAAGGAAATCAATCAGGATCAATTAGCATTTAACACTGAAAATGTCCTCCTACTCTGTAAAACCACCACTTAATAGCTTCACAAACACAGGAGCTAGGAAAAATTGCTTTAAGGCGTTATGACTGAGTTTTGATTTACTTGATATTAATTTCACATTCTGTTCTTCTATCTGAATCTTAGTCAAATCTTAATCAAAGTTAGTACAAATCCTTCCATCACAGGACAGATCTCAATCTAAGACACTTGATTTATCAACGCGTGTAGTGACTGCACTTTGCCTTCACAGAATGCAGAATGAACACCCACCTATGGCAAAAGCGAGCACGTAAAACATTTTAGGATCTGCGACATAGTTGCCCATGGTTTGAGTCGGAATGACAGTCTAATCTTCACTGATGTAAATTATGTGAGCGACTCAGATCAAAATCCTATAAACCATCTACGAAAGGAAACATCTGTACTGACTCTTTCCTCAGTGGTTTCTCCATGATGCCTAAAGGCTGTTTTCTCCAGAACACCATGTGGAGACACATATGTGGAATGTTCCTCACATTAAGCCACCAACACAAAAATATGAAAAACAAAATCACAGCGTGTCTTCGTATTTATGTGACAAGAGACAGAAAGGCTCATTTTGTATGTGATGCTGCATATCAGAGGCAAATCAACCTGCAAGAGCATTTGCTACACACACCCAGGATAAACCGCTAAATAATCCTATAGTCATAGGAAAAAATGAGCTTTCTAAGAAAAAATATGTAAATTTGAAAGAACACTACTTTTTAAGCTTACACTCCATACTAAGTTTGCATTATGACAGAAATTTGATTGTTCCTCAGGCTTACAAAACTATTAATAATCAATGTAAAATGCATGTCTATGTCTTGTAATAAATATTGATATGTTAACTGTGTTTTAAAAGATCTAGTTTTCCATATGTGCTATGCTAGAAATCTATATTTAAAATAATATCAAAAAACAACATCTATAAATAATTATATTTTATAAATTGTGTAATAGATTAAAAAATATATATATTTTCTTTTAAACAATTGAGTAGTTTAGTGGCATTTTTAGTAGTTTATATATTTATTCATATCATTACAGTTTAGGTTTTTTTATCAGTTTAGTTGTTAATTAAAATGAGAAATTATGCCTTGGCAACTAAATGAAATAAAGCATTTTTTTACATTTTATTCTATTTCAGGTAACATTTACTTCAAGTAAAAAGAAATTATGGTTTTAATTTTTGTTTTAGCTTGAGTTTTAGTTAACTATAATTTACATTTCATCATTTAGCAGATACTACCAAATACTACCAAATACTACCAAAAGCGACTTACAGGTTTACAATTGAGGGCAACAGAAGTAATCAAATCAATAATAACAAACTATGTTCCGGTTAATCTAACAAAGCTTATTTTTCCTTATTGATAATAATAATTATAATAAATGTTTTATATAAATGTTTTATATATATATATATATTAGTAGATAGATTAGGAATAGTCAACTATAATAACCCTGTGTCAGATAATGTCATGTTTCTATCACTCTATAACTCATTTTGATCTGATAATAAACTGCATGCAACATAGGAAAAACAGACATTCGTTTAAAATAACTCGTGAAAACACACATCTGCAAGTTCAGTACCTCTGTTTGTTCTGTGGCAGAGCTCTGGAGTCCACAGCAAACATCTTTGACACAAAGACGATTACCGGCGCCGTCTCACCAGCTGAACAATCTAGAAATGCTACAGAGGAAAAGCACACAGAGGATTAAAGAAGTAGTCTTATTCAAAAATACTGTGATATACTGTGAAACCATCAGAATATCTTCTGGGTGAAATATTGCCTTCAATGAAGGAGGAACATAACTAAAGGCCACCATGATAATTAACACGACACATGTGGAGCTGTTGGAGTCAAAACCAGTTCACAGAGCAGTGAGCGGACAGGTGTTGTAGACCTAGATAGCTTCCAGTGGGCAGAAAGTGCTAGAAAAGATCTGAGGGCGATGTTTTCATGAGAAAAGAGCACATGTGTGCATTACAGTGTGAGTGTGAGTGTATTCACAGATGTGAGTCTGGCGGCAGGAAACACTGTGTGAATCACATCCTCTGCTCACAGCTTCTCAGCTGCAGCCGAAAACATGCACTCACCCTTTTTTAGCTCCTGTGTTTGCTCGGGCAGAGAGTCGAACCTGCGCGCTCCCACGCTCATCAGCTTTTCCACTCTCTCCGCCGAGATCTCAGCTGGGCAGGGCAGCTTTTCACACACCATTGCTGAGTAACAGTTCAAGAAAACACACTCCACTGGCCCTTTCCACAAATAGGGTAAAATATAGGTCCTGAAATTTTACTTATTTATTTATTTTTTGGGTCACTGAAAAAAGTGCTGACCTTAAAAAAAAAAAAACAAATAACAAATGAGCAACAAAATGTTGCTCGTCAACCTCAGTATGTAAATTAAGATATTTTATGCTTTTATATCATATTTATTCCAGGCCAAATTATGAGATCTGTGCAAAAAAAATTGATTTTTATGTGCTTTTTTAATTATTATTTTTGGTATTTATTTATTTTTATTTATTTTTTTAAAATAAATTAAATCAGTAAAATTTTCTAATGTTTTTGAAAGAATTATGTTATGCTCACCAAGGCTGAACTTAATTAAATCAAAAGGATTATATAATCAATAATTACATTTTAAAGTGATGACAAAGCTGAATTTGCTAGTCTTCAGTGTCACACGATCCTTTAAAAATCATCCTAATTATGATGATTTGAGAAACAAATCTTACTGTTATAACAGCTGTGCTCATAAATCCAGGTCAATTTTACATTTAATAAAAGTTTATCTAACATATATAGTAGTTCTCACTACAATACTAAAAAGCAAAGGTTTATGCCTGTAATGCTTTAAAAGCAATGGTTCACTAACGGTGAAAAGTTCCAACTACTTTCTATTCACAAAATAAAACAACACGCAAACATAAAACACCTGCCAAGTGGGCCAAAATTGTGCATTTGCAAAAGTATTTTGAGAATCACTCCATTACATGTTTAGGGGAACAACTGACACTACTAAAAGGGTTAATGGCAGTGGCGTGTCTCTCCGAGCTCCTGTCACCACAGTAATTGCGAGGCGTGTTTTTGTCAATCATATCAGCGCAGAAGGAGCCGTCTAATAGCGGTCGGTTGTGCGTTTCCTCCCCGTACAGCTGGAGATATCACGGTGGGACGGCTGACGCTGAGGAGGTGGACAACGCCAGTCAAATGCCTAGAGCTGCAGTGGCTAAAATCGTCGTACGTTAAAAAGTGTCGTATGTTTCTAGAATCTATACTCTGAAATTTAGACTTTAGGACAGTCCAAGACACAGGACCAAGAGGCTAAACCAATCTTTATATGCCAAATGGCTTCCCTTCTCTGTTGTTTTACTCAAACACTGTATCTAGGAGGATTCAAAGTTGATCCCACTACACAGAACGACTACTTATAATAATTACTCGACTCAAATTACAAGTTGCATACCTACAAGAAACCTCAAGGCCTGAGAGAAACAATGCCAGAACTGGCTTGTCTACGAAACCTGCTAAAACAGTTGACATTATTTATTTAGGGCTGTTATCTAATATCGCTGTCATCTATTGTATTTGTCTCCTTTATTCCCAGTTTATCAGAGACTGAGGTTATAGATCACCAATAACAGTTCACTTTTAAAATAAATTCAAGACCAATCACAATGCAGTGGTTGCAGTGTCGAAATAATGCTGTAAATTTGAATTTTACATTTCTAACAAACTTCTTTAAAAATACCAAAATAGATAGCATAGCTAAGGCTAAAATTATTAACTAAATTAATAATTATCTAGGGATTCATACTTTTATTCAATAGGATGCATTATGTTGATAAAAACTGACAGTAGGTACTTTTAGACTGTTACAAAAAAAAAAGTTAAACTATTTTAAAGTAAACGCTGTTCTTTCGAACTTTCTATTTATCAAAGAACACTGAAAATAAAAATCAGTTTCCACAAAATTATTAAGAGCACAACAGTTTTCAACATTGAAAACAAATTATATATATAAATTATATAAATTTCTTGAGCAGCAAATTAGCATATTAGAATGATTCCTCAAGGAAGAAATCAAAATAAAAATAATACAGAAATATGTCAAATTATTCCACAATGTTGCCGTTTTGCTGCATGTTTGATCAAATAAATGCATCTTAGGTGAGCTGTTCCAGAAACGACCCCACACTTTTGAACAGTAGTAGTTTTTCAACACAACCGCTGGTGTTTTTGTGGTAAAGGATACAGAGCACAGCTTGAGCCACAGGAAGCCACTGGCTGCAGATGGCACTGAGGAGCACTTTGGGGTCCGAGTGTCTCAGGTCACGAGACATGACCTTTAACCCCAGAGAGGTCACCATCTTCTCCACCTTTTCTTTGTCCCTGGAAAGAGAAACAGGGAATATACATTTAAAGTGATTAAAGTGAATTTATTATTTTATTTAATGCTATATTTCACGACTCAATTTTATAACATTATAAACTAGCAAAATGTCAGCACTGCTGAGGTGCCATCAATGTCATTTTAGTATTATTTATATACTACTACAGTATTTATTAATACTGCATTTACATTTTAATATTATTCTTACACTTTAAGTTTTCATTTAAATTTTAATTTCTGTTTTTGTTTCTTTTTTTTTTTACTTTTTGTATTTCAGTGATTTTGCAATTTTACTTACACTTTAAATTTTGTCATTAAGTTGTATTAATTTACTTAAGGGCTACATTTCTATTTAGCTTTTTTTATTTATTTCAGGTTTAGTAACTTTTTTTAGTAACTTTTGCAATGTTTCTAATTTTTTATTGCATCTAATATACAGTATATATATATATATATATATATATATATACAGTATATATATATACAGATATATATATATATATATATATATATATATATATATAGACATTGTATATTAGATGACTAAGTTAAATATATATTAAATAACATGTGACATGATTTTTTTTTTTATACTGCATTTTGCAGTACATTTGATTTTAGTGTGGAAAGACAAATCATGTGTTCATGTAAACTGCTAAGTTGTACTGACAAATACATAGGAAGTTACCTTCTAGTGACCACAGCATCATACATATTCCAGATATTATCCAGGACAAGCTGCACAAACAGAGCTTTCTTTCCTTTGGACTGTGAAGACAAAGAAAAACAGGGAGCAAATGAGCATGATGTCCGTTAGGACAGTGAATGAAAAACAGAATGCACAATGCACAAATTAAGCCACAGCATGTAAGCAACCCAGGGTTAGTAAGGACTCTTTCGTTTCTTTTAAGATTTGGAGCCATAATAAAAAGTCTCTGATGTGACTGAACAGGATCAAACTCTTCACTAACATAAATTCTCAGTACCACAAAACAATGTTGCCGTCTGGAGGTCACATCACCCTGCATAACCAACTCTCTCTGAATGAGATCGGTCTGCAAGAGCGGAAGAACTGCAATGAAGATTATTATTATTGTTTTTTTTTGTTTTGTTTTTGTATGACTAGCAAGTCTAATAATCTGGTAACTCCAGACTAAGGCATATATCTTTCATTCATTCATTATGAGGCATTATTCAGATCCTCATCCTGCATTACTGACAACATCTCCAACAAGAGGGCTCTTCTTAACCAATGCACAAGATATCCTCATTTTGTTTATGGGACAATGAAAAATGAACTTCAAGATATACAATTTTGCAAAATCTTTCACATGCTTTAAATGTGGCCACCACTTCACATAATAATATCATTTGTAATATCACACTTACAGGAAAGAGAATCAATAAGTTAAACCATTGATTCTCAAAATGTAAAAACCTTTTAATTTCCAAAAAAAATAAAATAAAATAATAATAATAAAATAATAAATCAATATATATAAAATCTACAAAATGTTTTTTAGATAAAATAAATTAAGTCTACTAATTAATAGAAAATTAATTAAATAGAATATTAATAGCTTAATACAGCAAGAATGAAATTGATCAAAAGTAAAAATCTATTGTGCTGTTATATTGAACTTTATATTTTTATTCAAAATTCAGCGCCACCGAATCATTCAAAGAGAGAACAGTTCTTTTAAATTGTAATAATATTTCATAATAATAGTGTATTTACAGTATTTTTGATCAAATAAACGCAGTTCTGGTGAGCAGAAGAGATTTTCTTCAAAAGCATAAACTCTTATCGACCCCAAACTTTGGAAATGAAATGTGCTTTTTTTTCAGTATTTTATTAATGCACTTTAATTCAGAAGTGTAAAACAAGTCCATCATAGAAGTGTAAAGTCAAATCACTGTCTGTATAATGTTCATGTATCTTAATAATAGACCCAAATACAAAATATGAGAGTCACTGTATCCAGTTCTGCTTTGTGCGGATCATTTGTTCATGGGAAGAGTGAGGATGTTCTAGACTAATGTGCGAGTGTGTGTGCTCTCTAGTTACTAAGGTGGGGTTTCAGAGAGGTAACTCACACCCATTAGCATAACTACGGCCTATCTGAATGCCCTTAATGGCACTACAAACCCAGAGCATCTAATGGAGGGTCTCTGCTGTCACATCACTCCTGTAGCTCTGGCAGCCCATTTCCTGTCACTCACTCAAAAGGAAACAGATGGATGTGGCTCCTTCAACACTTCCAAAGATAGTCAAACCGAGTATGTCATGTTGAAAACACTCTACTGAAATCTGCAGCTCTTTCAACTTTTAATGCACCACAACACAGATCTTCCCCGAACTTCTTCAGGCTTGATGAAGGTAAATGTAAGACTTTTTAAAGAATGCAACACAAAATAGTGGATGACTCAGTAAATATACATCTGTGACATATAATATTTTGGCTTTCATCACTATACATGTTTATCTTTCCTCAGAAAAAACTACTGACATATCAACAATTTGAGTCAGGGACCTCTGCTTGAGTTGACACAGAATGTACATGCAACATTTAATGTCATAATTAATAAATTAAGACCTTGTAATGCCTTAATTTGAGGAAAGGAAAATTAAGACTTTTTAAGATCTGCATAAACACTGCTTTCTCAAAATAAAGTACAAAAATATATATTTTCTCGGGTGAAAAACAACATATTGAAAACCCATACTGTGCTGAAACCATGACATAACGATGGCATCAGATGGTAATATCATGGCACTTAGCTGTTTTCCAATTGTTTTTATATGGTGTTGTAAGATATAGCAAGGTATTACCATGGTACAAGTGCATAAGCAATGTTAAAAAAAAAAGTGTAGTACCTGAGCTCCCTTCATGATTTTTTTGGCTTTGGCGTTGAGGTAGAAATCGCCCCACAGGGTCTTGAGCAGAACCGAGAAGCGGATGCCCATTTTCTGACTGTACATCTCAGCAAACTGATGAATTCTGTAAGATAATTAGAGAAAAGACAACTCAGCATCATTATTTGCACTTGTCATTTGTTATTTATTACATTCCATTAATTTGTAAGAATATAGTTCAAAGATGTCTGTGACTTCAACAACGTCTCTAATATTTGACAGCTGTAAGATCGCTGCATAATTAACAAGTAACTCAATTTAACAGACTATTTACAGCCGCAATGTTAAACATCACACCGAGTCATATTCAGTAAGATATCATTAGCCTTCATCTTCAAAAACGTATTTCTGTCAGAGCTGTGGAGCAGTGGTTAGTGCTAGTGAATGAAGACACGATGGACATCCAGCTGCATGATATAATAGATATTAAATATAACAGATACATCAGGGATTCTCTTAACTTCTTATGCCAGCCAAACCCATTTGACATCAAATATTTACTTTAAGTAACCCATGAGATTTTCAGTTCATATTCCCATAATTTAAAGGTACAATTTGTAAGATATTTGCAGTAAAATATCCAAAAACCACTAGGCTAGTGTTATATATTTTGTCCAGCTGATTACTAAAAATATCTGTAATGTTTTCAACTACTTGTAAATCATGAGAAAATTCCCCATTCTAAACAGTGACGTTAGTTCCCATTTGTTCCCGCCTTTACTGACGTAGAAACCACGTGACAACAGTGTCGTGGACAAATGCGGAAGTAGCTTCGCGACAAACTTCAACTAGAAAGAGATGCCGATCTCGCTTGTGTTTTACTAGACAGGTGAGTTGTTTTGATTTGTATCTTTACAGAAAATGTATGATATTATAATGATCAACAAGATTAGTATTATGGGGCATACACGCCAAACGCGGGGCATCGTGTCTCTAGACCCGCGCAAGGACGCGTCTGATCCATAGTCTGATCGCGTCTTTGCATTGACTTTGTATGTAATCCACTCGCGCAAATGGTTAAACTCGTGTTAAATCCATGATTTATTTTTCCGTCTGATTGATGGCCATCAGCGGTTGGGTAGAAGACAACAAATCCCATCATTCCACGCTCCTTCTTAGTGTCATCAAACCACGCGATGGTTATTGTTTTGATAGTGCGCCCTCTAGTGGCAGGTCCTACAACCTGTACCTTTAACAACACTTACACACGTTCACACTTCTCTGATAGACTAATGTTCACATTACATTTAACTAAACAAATCATATAATAAAAATATATTTTTTTATTATTCAAATATATATATATATATATATATATATATATATATATATATATATATATATATATATATATATATATATATATATATATATATATATATATATATGTATTCATACATACACACACACACATTCATGTTTAAACTAATTATTTTAATTATTCATTTTTATGATTTAATTAACTCAAAAAAACCCAGTTTTTTTAGGTTAACACTTCTATGTATTATGAAAAATAAAAAACTGTATTTTATATATATAGTATTAGTAAATATTACAACTGAAATTAACTAAAAGTAATGAATGCTTAAGTTTGTACTGTTATAAAATGTTATAAAACATTTTTAATTGGTTTAAGATGTCTATGTCTGACTTCTAACTAGGTCACTTCTTTCTGGTCTACATAAAAAGCACACTCAACTCAGACATTTGTGTTTCTGTTTGAGAGATTGATATGTAACATTTGCATTAGTTCAGCACAACATAACGACTTCTAGAAATCTCAAAACAAGGCCTCCTTACGGTAATGGACTGAAACGAGTCTTTCTAGTCCATATGCTAATATACCTTCTATGAGAATTAATCTTAAAAAAAAATAAATAGATGTATGAAGCACTTTAGAATGTGTACACTATGCCTCAATACACTTTCATTGTATAGAAAAGAGCAGCCCACACATTTAGTCTCACATCAGATTTTGTGTTTTTACTAAATCAACAACATGATAAAGGACTTGGAATGACATGAGGGTCAGTAAATGATGTCCAACTTTTCTTTTAATCTCAAAACTGTAAAAAGGTCCTTGAGTCTGGAGTGCTTTCATCACAGTATAAAACATGCTGAAAGTAATAAACTTCAGTGCAAAAAGCATCCTCATGCTGATCAGACGAGGGCTAGATATATCCACCTACACTAATAGTATTAGTACTTTACTTTAGCTCTTGTTTCAAATATCTAAAACCACCATTATGTAACACCACAAAAATGTGCAATACATTATAAGGTTGAAATCTAGTATAGTAATGCCATCTTGTGAGCCATCGTAAGTACTACAATCACTGGCATGATGTAAAGTAGCAGGAAAGCTACCCATGAAAGCTGCAAATATATTGACAAATTAAATGAATGAAATGTGAAAGTGCCCTCAGTTTGAGAAAGTGTCAGATGTACCTGAAGCCCCAGCCGTCTATAGCGCTGGCAAACACCACATTTCCGCGGTCAGGACTGAAGTAGAGGTCCGAGTCATCGGTTTCTTCTAACCCTGCGCTCCAGTCGTACACCTGATCTGCGCTGCTGTTCTCTGTACAGCTGCTCTGAGCTTCTGCGTCTTTCTCCGCTCGCTCCTCCAGGACTTTAGAGGTGAATAACGAGCCGGTAACTGCATTCACCTACAAACAGTTAAAGCCTTAGAACATCATCTTTGTCCAGAGACACTTCAAAGGGTCATATCACGAAAATGATCAAAATATCCTCGATCTCTGGTCTATGAACAAAGTGTAACTTTCATAAGTCAAAACATCCTCTTCAGTCAAAAACACAACTGCAAAAATGCAGATTTTTTTTTTTTGCTTTTGAAAGAAGCCTCTAATGTCCACTGAAGCTGCATTAATTCAAAAATACAGTAAAAATATTGTAAAATAATAGTTAAATATTGTTACAATTAAAAATGATTTCATTTATTGATTAATTATTCATTAAATATTATTAACAATTGAATTGAAATATTTTAAAATGTAATTTATTCCTGTGATCAAAGCTAAGATTTCAGCATCATTCCTCCAGTCTTCAGTGTCACATGATCTTCCGAAATCATTATGATATGCTGATTTGCTGCTCAAGAAACATTACTTATTATTATCAATCTGATGAAGAAAATATTTTTTGTGGAAAACAGATACCTTGATTTTTTTTTAAATAAACAGTAAGTTGAAAAGACAGCGTTCATTTGAAATATAACTTTTAGTTACATTATAAATGTCTTTCATGTCTCCTAATATGCTATATAAAACTATTAATGTATTTTAAAACTCGTACTCACTCCAATACGGATGTTATATAAATCATATAAAAATATATAAACAAACAAAACAGGAATAACATTTTCTGCAGTATGCAAGTTGGCCTAAAAAATAAAAAAAAATCAACACACGACATGATTCCTCTTTCACACACAAAATAGATGTGTGTACTGCTCCAGAACAGCCGTGTTTTGGAGCTGTGACTCACCTGCTCGAGTAATTTCTGCAGGTGTGTGAACGCCTCCTGTGAAGTGAGCTTCAGCTCCACGATCAGCCGGTCCATTTTGTTGATGACAAGAACAGGACGGATATTCTCCAGCCAAGCTTGTCGTAGAACAACTTGCGTCTAAAGACGAAAAGAAAGAGATGGTGTACAAGTTTTATAAACAGCACCATCATTTCGACCGCACAAGCATAGCTGTCAAGTAGATTGAGGAGGTTCAATGCAAAACATCTAGATTTCTAATATGTTTTTACTTATAGCATTGTGATTCATTGTGATTAAAATCAACATTTGATTTCTGGCGAACACTGAATCAGTTTTTTTCAACAAAGAATCAGTTGAAAATGCAAACAAAGGGCATGAATCAAACTTACAAACTCTTCTGTTGTGATTTTCAATGAGATGCCATTTAATAACCTCTATTTTGACATTAAATAAAAACCAAAAACCGTGTTTAGGAAATGACCAAATAAAATGACGACCAAGTATAAAGTGTGTGACAGTCATTGCAATTCTTAAAGTGTCACTTCTACGCACTCACAGGGATTAACGTCTTTCCTGAATGATTTAGCCATTCCAACGAATCAATCTAATAAATGATTGACTAATAAAATCAGTGATTTGCCGCCACCTGCTGGCGGATTCAGTTTAATTTCAGTGCATAATTTCAGTCAGTAGTGCTTGTCCTCCTAATTTAACAATTTAAGAGCACCTTTTGATCAATAATCAAAAATTCTGATTAAAAAAAATTAGCCTTCCTGATATTAGGTGACATTTACCTCCTTAAAGTGACTTAAAGGAGTATTTTCTTTCTATCTGTCAAATACAAAATAGTATGTTTATAAGTTTTTTTTTTCTATTTAAAGCAATATAATAAGAAGCAGAATAAGACAAACAAGTTACCAATCATATGAAATTAGTAATAATAAAATAATTTGTACTACAAAGGCAGCACTGAAGAACACAAAGGTGGCCTGTAGGTACATTTCCAGACGTTTAATGATGCTCAGAGGTGAATTCTTAAATTCATGTGGAGATTAATGTTTTAAATATAACACTTCGAAAACCGAAATATTAAATGATTTAAATGACAGAAATTATAAGATGCATGAAACTAAATCTGCCAGCAGGTGTCGGCAAACTCACAGATTTTATCACTGAATCATTCATTCAACTGATTCGTTCGAATGGCTGAATCATTCAAAGTGGTTGCCTTTATGAACTGAAGGAACACACTTTATGAATCCCTGCACAATAAAGCTAATACAGTAAAATTTGCATGCTCAAATCAAGGATGATACCTGCGGACACACTCCCTCGACGGCATCAACAACAATGATGGCCCCATCACACAGTCTGACGGCAGTGGACACCTCTGAGGAGAAGTCCACGTGACCAGGCGAGTCGATCAGATTAATGAGGTACTCGTTTCCTCCTGCAATGACAACGACAGCTCTTAACCGTGAGTACACGAGCACTACATGGTGCTGGAGCAGCAACAGACCACAGTGGCCCTTACCTGTCGTGTAATGTAATGAAATACCACTGGACTTCATAGTGATTCCTCTGATCTGCTCATCTTCTCTACTGTCCAGATATCTCAGCTACAGGAACAGACAGAAAACAGAAAGGACATGTCGAGTCTTAATTCACATCCAAAACAAAAGAGAAAAAAATGACACTGTATTTTGCATGAAAAACAAAAATGGTTTTAAGTCAGTTACTTCTATCTTTTGCTGTAATGTGTCAGTAGGAAATATCAGTTTACATTTCTTTTGTCATTAATTGTAATAATCAAGTGAGATTTTTGTATGCACAAGGAGTCTGACGACAACCAGCGCTGCACACAGAGATCTGATCTCATCATCATCAGTCTGTCTGGGATTATGTGAAGAAACAGAACAAACTGAGACAGACTCAGTCCAGAAGAATCCAGAAGTCCACTTACCTTTCCAGCTAAACGACTGGATATAATCCCATTACTTGCCACCAGAGAATCTGCTAATGTCGTCTTCCCTATAAGCGACACACATTCACAAACACACAGTTTCAAGTTTTAACTCAAACCCTGTGGTAGACGCCAAACAATTAATAAAAACTAAGATCTGACACACATAAACATCCTTTACACTCACCGTGATCTACATGAGCAAGAATGCACAGATTCCTGATGTGTGATGTTTTCTTCTGCAGTGCTATTATCTTCTCCAAACTTGCGTCACGCATTTTGACTTTTCTACACCATGAAGATGAAGCAAAAAAGGTGAAGATTACTTCATTAGTAGTGCACATAGATATGCAGCAACCCCAAAAAGCGTGCATTTGAGCTTTGGTTGTTTTAAAATGTATGCCTGTCATTGCAATATACTGTATGTATTCTAGAATGCTTCACCACATTCAACAATTTTGAATAAGTGTTGTCATAAATACGCATACATAGAAAGGACAGTTATGGTTATAGACGGTAAAGGATGAAAAGTGGTGGTTTGGGTGTAAAAATCAAAACGGAATGGTTAAAGATGTCTATCAGATGATTCATTTTTAACAGTATGTCAATTGTTTTATGATTTCAAAACTTGTTGTAAACTGTTTTGAGCGTACTCGCGCTGTCTAACTTATAAACAACATTTGTTTTGACATTTTGTTATTGTTACCAAGTGTGTCCTAATTCTTTCTTTAACACAAAATGTGTCGATCGGTTTCTAATTTTCGAGCTTTATAAAAATAATAATAATAATATATGGAACATTTCGGCACATTATTTTACACATTCTCTCGTGCACAAGACTCATTAGACACAAGCATGTGCAACCTTTCAAAAAAACGTCCATTCAACTAAAACTGACAGGCACTTAAACAACAGCAAACATATATAATGTCGTAAAAACTAAACGCGCAACCTCACTAAAAATAATACTGATATTCAAACTTTAATACCATCAACATGACAAATGACAACAGACACTCACATGTTTCCTCTAGTCCAGGAAGCGCTAAAGTGCGTAGTGCCCGTCGCACGTGTCATACGTAATACGTTAATCTGCGTCATCACCAGGACGCCGCAAACATTAGTTGCCGGGGAAACGGAACGCTTAGTACAAGACAACGCCAGCAAGCAGTGCCTAAAGTGAAGAAAATTGATAACTATCCTCAATAAACTGAGGAAAATGACACGGCTTTGTATCTGTGACATGTGCATCTGTGGGTAAGAGTATTTTGAGTGTGTTTGTCTGTTTTTGTAGTTCTGTTTGAAGCCCGAGAAGGTGTTTTGAATAATTGATAGGTAAATGGTGACAGGAATATCAAGTGACGTTAATTGAACATATTCACAAAACAAATCTTGACAGATTGAAAAGTGAAAATAATTTCATATTTAATTAATTTTAATACATTTTAATAATGGTTTGGAAATTTAAAAAAACAATAAACTACAATAACTAATTTTGGAAAAAAATCTATTACGTTATTTACCCTTTTATATCGTTGCGTAATTAATTGGGAAATAGTGAAGAAAATGTCAAGTAGCCAGTTTAATTTTATTAAAATTTTAATTTAAAACCTGTTAACTGTCACTCACATTTATGAACTTAGACTTGAAAGTGCATGATCCAAACCTACATTTTTATAATTCATGACTGAAAACATTTTGTAACATGATTTTGAAGTACAATTTGAATTTAAAATGGGTTTCAAAGGTTGAATTTTGAGATTTTAAGTTTTCAAGTGATATATATTTCTGATGATTTCTAAAGTGTGATAGAAAAAAACTGCAACAAAGAAGACTTTCAGAACTCAGGTCAGAACTCCTGTTATGATGTAGGTTTTTAGGGTGCACTCTTGCCATAAATTAATCTATCACTTTTCCTACATATATATATATTTTTTTTTAAAAAAGATAAAAAGCTAATAAAATGTCTATTTAGAAGTCTTAGACCTTTCCAACAATATATAGTTTGTCATGATTAGATTAGGATTTAATTGTAATATAGTGAAGTAAACGTAGGCGTCCAACCGAGGGGCCGGGTAACAGTTAACAGGTTTTAATCAATTGCTTTCAGTCTGAAGCAAATGTAAGTCCTCAATACACTTGTAGTAAAAAGAAAATAATATGAATTAACACGTTTGTGTTGGATTGGGCCTTTAGTTAGTGACATAGTTTGTTGTATATCTGTTGCCCTGGACTACACAAAACATGTTCAGTAAAAGTACTGCAGAAACTGACAAGAATCTCTTGGTGAAATACAATATTAAAGAGTTTTATGTCTTCTTAGACGTGTCTATTATTATTTTTGGGTCCTCTGCTTTAAATGCTTCTCTATTATCTCCAGCCGCCACCGTTGCACACACCAACCCACAGCACTTTACAAGAAAGGCAGTCAGACTAATGTGTTGTCAGAGTACTCTGAGAAGTATCCTGCCTATAAAGGGCAAATGCGGCCCAAGAGCCTCAAGCCCCAGCTGCAGTATAAAGCTCATCAGGACACGATGGAAGGAACAACCACCTTCAGGTACGTTCTGAGAATTTGTGACTAATCTTTAATCAATCATTTACTGTGTTTTATATGTACATTAACAACTGATCTACTCACTAGAACTGGATCGATTTTCTTTGACTTAAAAGAAATGCAAAGTGTCAGTAAACTAAATCTTAAAACGGCTCCTCCGTGCCCTTCTGTTGGCTTCAGAATGTCATATAACCTTTTGGTTTTTTTTCTTTAACCTTGTGTATAGGATGGACTATATCCCGTATATGATCACACGTCGCCCTGAGAAGCCGCATGCCGAGTACAAGCCCAAGCCTGGAGAGATTGACTTAGGAACGACCTATAATCAAGACTTCAACCCTTATGAAGTGCAACCTTTTGTTCCTTCGCGTCCTAAAGAGAGAGATTATACCACGAATGCAAAACTGGACACTGTACCCACCTATACAGGTAATGACAAGCTAGGTCAGTTAGGTCATGTGATGCTTTCAGAGCATGCAGTTTCAGAATACATACTGAACAAAGAGAGTATTTTGTATTAACAACCACATGTAGTTATCAACTGTTACTTAGATAATAATTAAGTATATTTGGATTGAAATGTATTTATTCTCAGCAAGAAACATCATACACACTACTGTTCAAAGGTCTGGGCTGAGTAAGATTTGTATAATTTTTACATTATTATTTTTACATATTTATTTGTTTATATATATATATATATATATATATATATATATATATATATGAAGAGTTCAGATGCAAAAGCCTCTAAATGCCATCTGAAATTTTCATCTAAAATTAGGAATTTTTTCAGGCTCCTATATTTATGTTCACTTATTTCACTTTAATAGCCTGGAAAAGGACCTGCACATTGCCATTAAAGTAAAATGACTCAACCTAAGCATAGGCGCTTGATAAAAATCCTAATTTTAGATGAAAATTTCAGATGGCATTTAGAGGTTTTTGCATCTGAACTCTTCATATATAGTTTAAGTTTAACTAAGTTTAACTACTTCTATTTTAGCAAGGATGCATTAAATTGATCAAAAGTGACAGCAGTTTGCCGTTTGTTCTATTTGTCAAAGAATCCTGGAAAAAAAAATCCATCATGAATTCCAACAAACTTACTAAGCAGCACAACCATTTTCAGCAATGATAATGATAAATATCAGAAATGTTTCTTGAGCAGCAAATCAGCATACTTCTGAAGGATCATGTGACACTGAAGACTGGAGGAATGATGCTGAAAATACAGCTTTACATCACAGGAATAAATTACATTTTAAAGCATATTCAAATAAACAACAGTTATTTAAAATTTTAATAATATAAAAAAATAACTGTATTTTTGATCAAATAAATGCAGCCTTGGTGAGTGTAAAAGGCTTATTTTAAAAACATTTAAAAAATCTTACTAACCCCAAACTTAGAGTATGAATGGTAGTACTGTTCAGTTTATCATAAAAGCCAACAATATTTTCAGTACACAGTACAAAAGCTTGTTTAAAACTCAAGTGAAATGCATAAAAATAATTTATGACAGTAAATGCCTTTGTTTGTTAGTAAAAGTTTTGTATGATGTTTTTAAAGAGGATTTTCGTCAGTGGGAGATCAGCAGACGGGAACTGACCAAGCATGACACACCATATCAATCCCCTTCTGCAAAGTTTGGGAATTCCACGACCTTCCAGGATGATTTCGTCCACCGAGGCCTCGTGCCACGAGAGAGCTACAAGCCCCCAAACATAGCCAAGCTATCCGATACTCCTTTCGAAAACATGACCAGCAACAAGCTCTCTTATGTTCCACACGCTCTAGAAGCCCGGTACATTAAACCGCCAATAGAATACAAACCCAGCAGCCAACCTTTCCAGGACCTCACCACCCATCGACAAGACTATCAAGGCCTGCCGAGTCATCCAACCAAAAGCTGCAAGCCTGAGCTGCTCAAAGCAGCCACCAACAAGCCCTTCCAGGGCAGCACGGAATTCCGTGAGCGTTTCCAGCAGTGGCCCGTATCCCTCCGGCAGATGCAGAAGTCAGTGGAGTACACGAGTCCAACAGAGCACATGGACCTGACTACCACCTCGCACACAGACTACATCAAGCACCAAATCCAGCCCTTTGTTTCCGCCAAACCATTCTCACTTCCCACTAAGTCCTCCAGGCCCTTTCAGGGCAACACCACCATGAGAGATGACTTCCTGCCGTGGGTGGCGCAGCGTCAAAAAATTATCCGGAAACAAGAGGAAATCCAGCGAGCCAGTGGGAAAATGGAAGATCTGACCACTTTCAGGGCCCATTTCATTCAGCATGAGCCTCAGCCTAGTTTTAGCTTCAAGCCCCGAAACGCACCGCTGCGGCCCGACGTTCCCCTTCAGAACGAGACCATGTACAGCACAGAGTTCACACCCAAGAAGATCAGCTTGTGTCTGGCCGGTTTAGAGTATCCACCAGGGTTTGTTTTCGATAATTGCGATGATCGAGGCCACCGCTTCTTCCGCAAGATGTCGTCCGCTGACAGGATTGAGACGCCGAAGGAAATGGTCTTGACAGCTTAGGAAAGTCATCAGGTTGTTTCTATAAAAGGAATCTACAGTAGCATGCAATACGATCTCTCTAAATGATTGTAGTCCTAAAGGGAATCGTACTGAATTATGATTAAAGGTCAATGTGTTGACCTTAAAACATTGATTATGCATAGTTAAAAAAAATTAATTAGGATGAAACTGCAAGACAGTTTTGTAGGATATATGTAGTGAAAATACTATAAGTTGTCAAATAAATCAGTTTTTGACAATACAAATTAATACGCTAGTTAAAATTTTTTGATTAATTTAAACCTTTTCTTCAGCAAGAACACGTAAAATTATTCAGAAGTGACAGCATAGATATTTATAATGTTACAAAGAATGTCTATTAAAAAAAAATGCTGTTCTTTTGACTAGTCTTAAAGAAATATAATACTGTTTCCACAAAAATATGAAGCCGCATGACATTTTCAACATTGATATCAATCAGAAATGTTTCTTGATCAGCAAATCAGCAAAATCAGTATGCTTTCTGAAGGATCATGTGACTGTGAAGACTGGAGGAATGATGCTAAAAAAATTCAACTTTGATTCACAGGAATATATTACATTTTAAAATATATTCAAATAGAAAACAGTTTAAATTGTAATAATATTCGACAGTATTACAGTTTTTACTATATTTTTGATCAAATAAATGCAGCTGTTTTAATGACAGTGTAGTTAACACATAAAACCCACTTTTAAACATTACACAATAATTGATTGCTTTAACCACGATACAGAATAAAGATATATAAACTGATTGGTAAAACTGTTTATTGTATTTGTATGACATAGACTGTTTGCAATATTGATGTGAATAGTACCAAAACTGGTGCTTCCTTAACAGACTAATGTAGCGGCGTTCTTCCATATACTCCACCAATAAAATGCAATGGATAAATTCATGGATAACTTCAGTTAGTGGCTTATGTACAACATTTGTTGATGTACTAAAAATGCATGCATAAAGGCCAGTAGGAAACCATTATATTAGAGATATGAATTATTCACATCAAGTGTTATAAGTACATAGTTATGCGTTGTGTTTAATCTCAAATATGGATTATAAAGAAAAACTAAACCAAGTAACAAAATAAAATCCAGACTTTCTACACTCAATGTACAATATTGCACTTAAAAACACATTATATACAAGACATATTTTACAATGCAGCACACTGGTTGAACAAAACATACATCTAAAAGACGGCTGGAGAAATGTGACTTTTATGGCACATGCCATTTCAATCAGTGAACAGGTTTTTGTCATACATTCTACGTTCATATTAAAACATCATTATTTTTATCAAGTCAACATGAGAACAAAATGGACCCTTTCTACTTCCTTAAAACATGCTACTGCTCTTATTGTGCATGATTTATCAGTGCATGTTGTTGAAAAAAAATATATATAATGTTCGTCTTCATGTTTATATAGTAAATATAATAACTTAATAGAAGCTTATTTCCACCAAAGAATAAAAAAGATAACGTTGTCTTTATTTGACAATTATGGCCTTTTCTCTTAATTTTAATTACGTTTTGTAATTATTTTAATTGAATTTCATAGCTAACGACATAGCCAACAACATACATTTCTAGTTAGGTGGAAAAAGCCATAATTATGAGATGTTAACTTGCAATTGCAAGATAAAAGTTTGCAATTCTAAGACAAAAAGTCTGAAATTTTTAATAAAATGTGCAACTGTGAAAAAAAAAAGTCAAAATTGTGGGATAACTTAAACTTTTCTTTAAATTCTTATTTCACATTTTAGACTTTTCTTATCAGAATTGCAAGAAAAAAAGTCTGAATTGTGAGATATAAACTCAAAATTGAGATAAAAAGTCCATACTGTAAGATATAAACTCAGAAATTAGATTAACAAAAGTCATAATTCTGAGATAAGTCACAATTACAGTTTTTATTTTCTGATTCTGTGGTGGAAATAAGATTCTGTAAAACAGGCTTCCCCTCTGAAACGATTTCTCTCTTCGGCTAAAATCACAAACCTTTCTTATTCTCTAACTCCTCCTCCATTGACCGCATGACTCCATTCATGAGCCAGTCCAGTCCTAATAGAGCTCCTAATAAAGCCCCGCTCTACATTTTTCTCATTGAATTTCCTGTTTGACTCTGAAGTAATCATATTAGAGAAGTAGAATGGGTGTTGACAGCATTTCATGTTGACTTCAAGATAGGACTCTTATTTAAAAAAAAAAACAACATTTAATAATGTCTCTCTTAATACTTCAAGCTGTACACCACTGATATTATTAGTATCAGTACATCACGTACACACAAGATGCTTTTATTTGAATTTCCATCACATCAGTGAATGGTCCAATTCTTTGAAAGATTTGTCCTCTCATATCCATAAGTAAAAAATCTTAAATTAATACACATATAATATCACCTTCAGGGCAAGATCAAACCAGATCCGCTGAGAAAGCTGGTGAAAAGAGAAGTTTCAAATCTCTTCAAGTGATTTTCTCTTTGGACTTCTGATGATTGTGGGAAAGCATCCAGTGGAGTGTAGTCCCAATATCTTTTAGTCCATACACTCTAGGTGTCCAAGGGTTTGTACGATTGAACAATATTCTGCTTTACGGTCAGTGCGGTGACTGTAAAGGGCATCTGTTATTTTGGGCCCTTGTGCCTCTGCTGGTCACTAGGTGGCGCCGGTGTCCTGTGAGCAGGTCTGGCAGCAGCGTTGCCGGTACAGGTCCACGAGGCACAGCTCCAGACGTTTGACCACAGGACAGTAGTGGGTTGTGTCCTTACACTCACCTGCAGAGATACCAAACAAAACCAAGCTTATTCAGATTACACCTTTAGAAATCAGACTTTGCAAAAGCACAAGCCACACATGGCAAATTTAAACATATTTAAACAAAGATAAAAAATAAAATAGTTATTTAAATGGATGAGTTTGCAAATAATATAATTTATTAATTAATTTATTTTTTAAAACAATTAACTGAGCAGCTCAATTAACAATGAATTCAACTAGTTAGGTAAAAAATGTTAGTCTGAATGCACTGTAAGTCGCTTAGGATAAAAGTGTCTGGTAAATGCATAAATGTAATTAAACTTGAATTTAGTTAAACAAAATGAATATATATATATATATATATATATATATATATATATATATATATATATATATATATATAAAATGACAGTGCTGTGTCTTTTGTTGGTCTTTAAAAAATAATAATAATAATAATAATAAATATAATTACAAATGGTTAACAACAAAACTACAATAATAATAATAATAATAATAATAATAATAATAGCATGAATAACTATTATTATTTATAATACCTATTATTCATTGTTATTAATATATTTTCATATAGGTTAAATATATGTACACCTTTTAATTTACTTTATACTCCACAGCGATAAAATAGTAAATTACTGTAAGTGTTAATGAGAGAGGTCCAGGCTTAGACAAATGTATGTTTTTGTTTGTTTTGTATGTTTATTTTTGAGTTCTTAATTAAAGATGATGTTTATGTTGAGCCAGTTCCCACCTCCTCCTCCTCCTCGTATCTAACGAACCATGTTACATACACCTTACAGTAACATCTATGATGTGAGACACCTGCTCCTGTTTCTCATGCTTTGTCACTTTGGATCGTGGATGGATTTTTCACAAAGATTGTTGTGAAATTTTAGAACATACAGGTCCTTCTCAAAAAATTAGCATATTGTGATAAAGTTCATTATTTTCCATAAGGTAATGATAAAAATTAAACTTTCATATATTTTAGATTCATTGCACACCAACTGAAATATTTCAGGTCTTTTATTGTTTTAATACTGATGATTTTGGCATACAGCTCATGAAAACCAAAAATTCCTATCTCAAAAAATTAGCATATCATGAAAAGGTTCTCTAAACGAGCTATTAACCTAATAATCTGAATCAACTAATTAACTCTAAACACCTGCAAAAGATTCCTGAGGCTTTTAAAAACTCCCAGCCTGGTTCATTACTCAAAACCTGACTGCTGTCCAGAAGGCCATCATTGACACCCTCAAGCAAGAGGGTAAGACACAGAAAGAAATTTCTGAATGAATAGGCTGTTCCCAGAGTGCTGTATCAAGGCACCTCAGTGGGAAGTCTGTGGGAAGGAAAAAGTGTGGCAAAAAACGCTGCACAACGAGAAGAGGTGTCCGGACCCTGAGGAAGATTGTGGAGAAGGACCGATTCCAGACCTTGGGGGACCTGCGGAAGCAGTGGACTGAGTCTGCAGTAGAAACATCCAGAGCCACCGTGCACAGGCGTGTGCAGGAAATGGGCTACAGGTGCCGCATTCACCAGGTCAAGCCACTTTTGAACCAGAAACAGCGGCAGAAGTGCCTGACCTGGGCTACAGAGAAGCAGCACTGGACTTTTTTGCATGTCATTCAGAAATCAAGGTGCCAGAGTCTGGAGGAAGACTGGGGAGAAGGAAATGCCCAAATGCCTGAAGTCCAGTGTCAATTACCCACAGTCAGTGATGGTCTGGGGTGCCATGTCAGCTGCTGGTGTTGGTCCACTGTGTTTTTTCAAGGGCAGGGTCAATGCAGCTAGCTATCAGGAGATTTTGGAGCACTTCATGCTTCCATCTGCTGAAAAGCTTTATGGAGATGAAGATTTCGTTTTTCAGCACGACCTGGCACCTGCTCACAGTGCCAAAACCACTTGTAAATGGTTTACTGACCATGGTATTACTGTGCTCAATTGGCCTGCCAACTCTCCTGACCTGAACCCCATAGAGAATCTGTGGGATATTGTGAAGAGAAAGTTGAGAGACGCAAGACCCAACACTCTGGATGAGCTTAAGGCCGCTATCGAAGCATCCTGGGCCTCCATAACACCTCAGCAGTGATTGCCTCCATGCCACGCCGCATTGAAGCAGTCATTTCTGCAAAAGGATTCCCGACCAAGTATCGAGTGCATAACTGAACATAATTATTAGAAGGTTAACTTTTTTTGTATTAAAAAAACTTTTATTTTATTGGTCGGATGAAATATGCTAATGTTTTGAGACTTTCATGAGCTGTATGCCAAAATCATCAGTATTAAAACATCATTACATTATGGAAAATAATGAACTTTATCACAATATGCTAATTTTTTTAGAAGGACCTGTACTTCAATAGAATCGTGGGAAACCAGAAATGCAAACTTGAGTTTGCTGAACTCTGCCCTGTTACTTCACATACAGTAGCAAAAAGACATTTGACCAACAGCCCATCTTAACGTCACATACTGACCTCAGGTCAAAGAAAACAAAGCAGTGTTGCAGGAAAGCAGAGTAGATGTTCACAGTATATTTCCACTTTTTAAATCTATTATCATTTGCCTTTAGTGATTTATTTTTTTCTCAAAAAGGGAATCCTTAGAGCGTGATATCTTATCCTGTTCGCTTTGGTGTGAAGCAACATTTCGAGCTCAAAGTCTAGCATGACCGAGGCTTCACACTCTAAAAACAATATAAGTTCATTTATTGCTGTTGTTTTATTAAATATTTCTGCACCCAGAAACAAGTTAGGTGACACAAAAATGAAGTTTCATTAAGTTTCAGAGCGAAGAACAAAAAGCAGATGTTTGGACAGACGGGATTCCTGAAATGACCGAGCTTAGAAAAACCCATGAACTAGAGCGAGTTCTCTTGGGACGTTGTGATAACTTCGACTTCGAGAGAGATGGAACAAGCCAATATATTTGGCCACAAGGTTGCTAATATTTTCCCTAATAAAACACGAACGCTCTAAAGGTGGCGAACGAGGGCAAACATTCCCCGAAACCGTACTGATGCTCTGGTTAATAAAAAGCTGTTGTGAGAGCTAAAATTAATAGACCTACTGCCACAGGAAGTGATGTTGCAGTGTTGCCAGGTAGAAGGCCGCCGTTGCCAGGCGCACTGCTGGTCGGGGAGGGTTTTCTTGTTCTGCCGATGGATACATTCCACCCGGCGGGACTGGAAGCCGCTGCCGCACGCTGCGGTACACGTCCTCCACGGGAACACCTTCCAGTGCACGTCACACATCTCAGACGAGCAGTTCCTCACGGATGACGGCCTGAAAGATGGTCGAGAGTCCGATCAGGAGAAATAACACATTAAAGCACGGGAGAATAAGTGATGCTGAATGTTCCACCAGTCTGGCACCTTTCTTTTGGGTCGCATGTTTTGGACGTGGAGTTGCTGAAGTGTCTGCATGAGACGGTTCTGCTCTGCGTGGCCACCGCAGACCCCAGACATCGACCTGTGCACTGTTGAACACATCACATCACCTCACTTACAGAACCACAACAGCATTGCAGGGTATGAACAGATGCAGCCGCTCTGATACTAAACAGGCAGAAGCTATATAAAACTGATTATGGGTAACTGGCAAACAACATGAAATGTCATATGACTTGTGCAAGAGCTGCATATTTTTTGATTCTGTAACTGGTCAGTATTTTTTTATTAGTAATTTCATAACTTTACATTACTTTTTAGATTTTTTGCATGAAAGAATTTGCATAAATTGCCTTAATGTATCTTTACTCACTGAATATCGCCTTTGACTCAAAAAAGAAAATAAAAAAAGTACTTTAGTCAGAAAGGAGCAATTAAGTGGCAAATATTTAAAGTGTTATAAAATATTATATTCATAAAATACTGAAAAATGTATGTTTTATACACAAAAAATAATGCATCACAAGTTTTAAACACTGATAATATATTTTTCTTTATTTATTTTTTTTAGAAGCAAATAATAATTTTAGAATGATTTCTAAAGGATCATGTGACACTGAAGAAAATTCAGCAATTATTAAAATATAAATATAATATCTATAAAATAGAACAGTTATTTTAAACTGTATCAATATTTCACAATATTACTGTTTTTACAATATTTTTGATCAATTAAACGCAGCCATGGTGAGCAGAAGAGACTTTAAACATTAAAAAAATCTTACAAACCCCACTGTTTTACATGATTGTGTAAAGGATGAGCAGGAAATCCACAGAGTACAAAATAATTATGGATAATTGCTGACCAATACGGGTTTCATTGGTTCCCATCAATATCGTATACACGACAACATTTTCAGCCAAAACCTGGAAACTTTTTATGCATTTTGCCTGTTTGTTTACACTATTTCACTATTTTTGAATACAGGTTTCAGAGTGAAAGTTTTTGAAAACGCCACCATTATCATTTCCGTGTATACACCAAAAACAGGAATTTTTCAAAACAATGATGTCATGCGCGTGTGTAGTACGTGTTAGATATGTAGACATGCACAGTACATGTTGATTTTAAAGGCAAGTGCGAACAAACATATACAACAATGACGGAGTACATGGTACTGTTCTTGCTGCTTGACAGTTTGCAAACTTTTCCAGTGCCTACTACATCATCGTTGTGTAAACGTAGCCTAAATATAAAAGTGTCAGTAAATGTACCTTCCCCCAGGGGCCAGTGAGCCACTCCACGCACACGTGTGAGCTGCACTCTTCCCTGTCTTCAGGTCGAGCAGATCCTTCACACGCTGTGCTGGACAAATCACTCACGCTCCCTGATGCCTCCACCTGCTGACAGGAGACCCGCCTCTCTCTGAAGCCCCGCCCACAGGAACTGGAACATCTGGACCACACTGTTGACACCCAACTGACATATAAAGGAGAAACAGTTAGAAGAGCTTCAAAATGATTTAAGAGGCTCGTGCGAGTGCTTTTAAATGAAAAAGTGAAATATGAAATACTGCACAATCAGCCAGAAATGTTGAAATATGAACATGCATGCATGAAATATGCAGATGACCTATATTTTAAAAAAAAATTGTCGTATGCAACACATCACACTGTATGAGTAAATCCCACAATGCAATGCACTCAAATTGACCTTGCATTGCCAGTGAGATTGATGAGCCAGAAGTCACGATTTCTGATCTGTTTCTTAATCAGACTGCCAAAAAATATATTTCACAGCTGTATGATATTCAGTAAAATAAATATGCAACGCAATGAGGTGATGTGATAATGTAGCATACTCCTGTTTGATCTTATATTTGTATTATTCAGTAGAAACTACAGAGTATTCAAGTAGTAAGATCAAAGTTTGGGGCTTTCTGCATTTATTTGATAAAAATACTGTTAATTAGCAAATATTATTAGCGTCCAGCTTAAAAAGAAATATATATTTAGCCTTTTGTCATTCATTTTTATGTATAAATGCTTTCAATTTATGGAATACAGTCAAATATTTTTTTTTTTTTTTTTAAGTCAGAAGTGCTTCAAAAATCAGTTAACAAAAATCATTACAATGCACTATTTTTGCCATTAAAATTCAATTTAGTTCTGCAAACATATAAAAATAAAATCACCACAAATGTCATTTGAATTATTACAAGAGATGGTTTATCTTCACACCTGTAGCATCCTATCATAGATTTGACATTCATCTAGCTGCATATCACCAATTTTCTTTTGCACTCACACAGTTAAACACATGCTAACAAACCTCAAACTTGTAGCTAACACTGGATACGTGCCATTCCAAATCGACAAGAATATACATCTGCATATATTTCAACAGTGGATTTGTGCGGCTGGTTATATTTGTTTTTTGAAAAAGCACAGCTTGTACCCGAGAGTCACTGGGGAGCTGAGAGCCTCTGCGGGGCATTTGGGGTTGTGTTAGAGTGAAAGAAGCAGTAACAAAGACACGCTTTGTGAGAGGATCTCCCGCTGACGCTAAACGCTTTCACAGAGCCATATGATTCATGCGCTGAGTCCAGACGCATGGCAATAATCAGATGATGTTTTTGGCAGGGACATATAGAAGTCGTGTGCACTGTCTATCCTATGTTTTTATGTCCAGGTCTTAATGTGCTTTTTACAAACATTTAATAAACAAAACTACAAATAAATGATCGTCTTTTATCATCTGTTAACCATCTGAGTTTATATAATTCAAGAAGGATTATTTACCACTGGTCTATAGTATTATGATTGATTGAAATAACTGGTTACATCTATGACATAAGTATTTTACATTAAATTCACACGTAATTAGGAAAATTGCCTTTAAAATTCCTGAAAATCAATCCCGGAGGTAAGTAGGTTGGTTGCAGTTAAATGCACCATGGTTCGCAGATTTCTGAAGGTTTTTCTGCTCTCTTTAAATTAAAGCCTTTAGAGAGATCCATCAGCAGACGCTAATTTACGTGAATCTCAACCTTACTAAGACAGAACTGCTGCTGGTTCCAGCTAACCCATCGTTTCATCACTACCCTATACAGCTAGGTTCGTCATCCATAACTCCTTCCAGGACAGCCAAAAACCTAGGTGTTGTGATCGATCATCAATTAAGCTTAAGAAGAAACCAATCTTCTCTACTAACATGCTAACTGTGTCTTGAAAAATGCTGTATATTATTAAACGAATAGTCTACCCCCAAAAATGAAAATCTGCTGAAAATGTATTCACTCTCAGGCCATCTAAGACGAGTTTGTAACAGATTTGGAGAAATGTAGGATTACGTTAGCATCACTTGCTCACCGGTGGATCCTCTGCAGTGAATGGGTGCCGCCAGATCGAGAGTCCAAACAGCTGATAAAAACATCATAATAATCCAAAAGTCATCCACACCACTACAGTCCATCAATTAAAGTCTTCTGACATGAAAAGCTGCTTATTTGTAAGAATCCATCAGATTAGAGTCCTTTATTCATAATATTCCTTTTTCCAGTGTAAAAGTTGTCTCGTCTGAATCAAACAGATCCAGCATCGTTTACAATACAAATAGTTCTAAACAAATATGTCGGTGGATTTTGATGTCAAAGGACAACACGTTCACCAGAAATGATTACTTGTGGATCATTGTGAAGTTTTTATCAGCTGTTTGGACTCTCATTCTGACAGCATCCATTCACTGCAGAGGTTACATTGGTTGAGCAAATGAGTTGAAGATGAATACATTTTCGTTATTTTTGGGCTAATATTAGGCTACTTAATATTTCTTTAAGTATTTTATTATTTGCTTAGGGAAGTGTACCTGGGAGGGCAGTCTAGCAGGTTGCACGGCCGTGGTTGACTGATCGGTTTGGGAAGATGATAACAGGTTGAATGAGGCATCTCTTGGCCCTCTGACGTCAGACATCGTACTTTCCTCATCTGAGTCCCTCTGTTGCCACAGGAAGCACTGCATGTGCTCCACTCACCCAAATGCCACTTAAACTCTACACCCCAAAAAAGACAACAAAGAGAAATAAAAATACAGTTTGGAATGACATTAAAATATATATATGTAAAGACATCTTTAAGAATTCACACTAACCTTGTGAAATCACGTGAATCCAAGCCGTGAGACGCTGCTGGTTGTTGACTTGTGTTTGGCACTCATAGCGTCCGTCAAACTTCCCTCCGTGGGTGTTCATCTCCAGAACTCGTCCCCCCACCAGCATGTGGTAGCTCATGCCTGGACTCTGTTTCAGAGTCTGGTTCTGATATGACCACTTGATGGGTTTTCTGTGACTGGGGGCCACCGGACAACCTGAAGGGGGTTATAGGTGAATTCTAAGAGGAAATAGGGTTTAGATCTCCTGTCATTTGTAATTAGTCTTAAAACAACTTTACTGTGAAAAATGTATGAAAAACTAAATTCTAAAAAGCATTTAGACTCAATCAAATACTCTTACTGGAAATCTGAACTCTCAGACACAGAGAAACAAGAATAAGGGCTACAGCGGCTGAACATTTTGTCAAACACATGCACTAAACTCTTGTTAGCATGTTATGGTTATGTCATAGAAGAAAACATTTCTTCACTTAAGAAAAAAAAAATTAGTTGATATGCATAATTTGATATAAATAATTAGCTGATAATTAGTCCTTTTTTTAAGTTGTTGTCCAGGTTAAAAAAAAATCATTTTTTTTATTACTTATGGGATCAACTTTTTTCTAAAAAAGCTAATAGTACCTCTTGGCAGGTTTTCCAGCCAATTCTATCAAACCTTTACAATTAATTCAGAATGCGGCAGCAAGATTAATTTTTAATGAGCCAAAAAGAAAACACGTCACACCTCTGTTTCTCAATTTACACTGGCTTCCAATAGCTGCTCGCATAAAATTCAAGGCGTTGATGTTTGCCTACAAAACTACCACTGGCTCTGCACCCATTTACCTAAATTTGTTACTTCAGACTTATGTGCCCTCTAGAAGCTTGCGTTCTGCAAGTGAACGTCGCTTGATTGTGCCATCCCAAAGAAGCACAAAGTCACTTTTACGGACTTTTAAATTAAATGTTCCCTTCTGGTGGAATGACCTGCACAACTCAATCCGAGCAGCTGAGTCCTTAGCCATCTTCAAGAATCGGCTTAAAACACATCTCTTCCATCTTTATTTGACCCTCTAACTTTAACACTCACTATTCTAAATCTATTATTAAAAAATCTAACTACCTTTCTAATCTTTCTGTATTCTATTTTTCTTTTCATTTAATATGCAATTATACATATGTGTGTATGTGTAACAACCTCTAAATAGCTTGCTCTATTCTTTTTTTTATTCTGTCGGTTTTCTTTTTATTTATTTTATTATTTAAAATCCCATGCTAGGTGTACTGTGTTAACCTAACTGAGACTTGTTATAGCACTTATATATCATTGCTCTTAATGTCGCTTCGGATAAACGTGTCTGCTAAATGAATAAATGTAAATGTAATGTAAATGTAAAGGTTATTTTTTGGCATTGATGGTTCAGTGAAGAACCTTTAACATCCATGGAATCTTTCCGTTGTTCCACAAAAATGTTCCACAAAAGATTCTTTATTGTGGAGAAAGGTTCTTTAAATTATAAAATGTTCTAGGAAAAAAAAAAATATATATATATATTGATCTATGGCATTGCGGCCCCTTTTGGATCTTTTATTTTTAAGAGTGCATTTAAACAACATGAAAGTACCTATCCGTAAGATATCTCCAGGTTTGACTGTGACGCTGGTGCCGATCTCAGAGGCCATCAGAACCCTCTTCCTGTTCATCTCCTTTGATGCCTGGTGCTCAGATTCACCCACAGCTCCTCCTGGCATCAGGACAACAGTGTGTCATCAAACATCTCACCATCAAACGCAATCAACCAAAGCATTCCTACAGGTAGATTATTCCTTTGATGCTTGAACGACTTCAAGTAGCTGAATAATTACTCCTAGTTAGAACTTTCTCCTAATCATCAGATAAATTACTGCTGCTTCTGACCATAATGGAGACCTCAATTAATGAAAATACGGAGGAAAATTGTGTCATCTGGGGCCAAACAAGACCTTGAATGCCCTCTTTTTGTGGCCTGTAAGATCTCAAGAGACAAACGGCCTCTATAAAGAAGGGAATATTTCTTCGTTTTGCTGCAAAAGTGGATTTCACCACCACTGCAGGCTGTAGGTCTCACGTTATTTCTCAATAAAACGTGCCAAACGATGCCAATATCAATAAGCGACTCGCAAATCTCCTGCTGACTTTGTCGGAAACCGAGCCAATCCACAGAGTGGTTCACTTAGCACTGAAATGCTGTCGTGCGACGATTTCCCTGTCACCCGGAGAAGTGTGGATTGACATACAGCTGCTATGGGAATCGCTACTCACCCGCCACAAGGAGCAGGCCGGAGGCCACCGACTTTCCAATGCTGTTGGCGGCCACACAGGAGTAGGTGCCATAGTCTTGCAGTGTGAGGTTTCTCAGGAGCAGAGATCCGTCCGGGAGAGTGCTAGCACTGGCGCCCAGGGGACCCTCTTTACGGTGCCAGCTCACTGTTGGTCGCGGGACACCTGTTCAGAGAAAAACATCAGGTCACTCTCAATCAATCAATTCACACTGGAGTCTGGAGCTGACGCTAATCACCACTTTCCACTCTATGAGTAGGGTACAGTTTAGGTGTCCCATTGCTTTTTTAAGGTGTCTTAGGGAAAAATTGTGTGCTGTCAGAAATGTTAGATACTTTGCATAAATTATTTAAGATAAAATTAAAATTGCAGAAAAAAATATGGTATTTTCAAGCACATCAAATATTGCCCATAAAATGCTGCTTAAAATAAATTATGATAATAAAAAAAATCTGCAGTTGTGAAACTTTTTGAATAATAAAATATTTAAAAAATACCTTTTCAATGATTTATGGAAAATATGACCAACTATAAACCACTATTTTATAATAAAATAACCAAAGTTATTATTATTCGTATTGTTATTATTAACAACAATAATTATTGTTATTGTTATAAAAAATAGCAACCATAAAAAAATTATAAAGATTATTCATATTAAACTTTTGTTCAATGTTTGATAAAAAAATAAATAATAATAATAAAAAAACATAACAGAATCTCACAAACTGTGACGTTTCAAAATTAGTTATCTGAAAAATAAAATAAATAACATAACATAAAAAAATGATAATAATGATACAAAAAAAATAGTTCATATCATATTTAGTATTTGACTTTTTAAACAGAATTTTATGAGCAATATTTTCACAGAAGCATGAAGTCCCTGTTACCCTTAAATGGAAGAAGTTTTAAACAACCAGGACTCTTCCTAGAGCTGTCCTCCTGGTCAAACTGAGCAACTGATGGAGAAGGGCTTTGGTTTGAGTGGTGACTCAGTGTGGCAAAATACAGAGATAGTTTTAATGAAAACCCAGTCCAGAGCATCTTCCAACAGGACAGTGACCTAAACACACAGCAAGAGTTGCTTATAGACAACTCTGTGAATGTCCTTGAGTGGCCCAATCACAGCCTGAGCTTGAACCCAATCAAATATTTCTGGAGAAACCTAAAAATGTGCATCTGCCCCAATCCAACCTGACAGAGCTTGAGAGGTGAAGTGGCGAGCAGAAGAATAGCAGATAATTGCTGAATGCTGATGAGCAAAGATTCGTGTCAAACCAAAAAGACTTCAGCTAAATATTTAGTTAAGGGTATGAATACTTATGCAATGCACTTATTTCAGTTTTTTATTTTTAATAAATGTACGAAGTTGTGACATATCTGTTGTTGCTTTGCCAGTATGGTGTATGGAGTATAGATTGATGTGGAAATATTTAAAGAAGTTTATCATAAGGCAACAACCTCATAAAATGTGAAATAAAAATGACGGGGTATGAATACTTTTGCAAGGCCCAAGTCGAATAAATCAAACTGTAGAAAATGTTGATTCAAACAGCAGATCAACAAGAGGCCTGCAGATTGACACAAATTACTTGAACAAATGGGCACAATGGATGTAAATTGCCAGTTCCCATGGGACACCCCTGCTGAAAATAATGTGCAGCACATGGATTGGAGTCTGAGTTTTATGATCCCCCGTTCTGCTGAATGGAGACATTACTACTGACATACGGCCGTTAGTCTAAGAACCAATGAGTAGACACACTATTAATGGAAAATCACATCGGAGGCCTTGAGGTGTGTGTGTGTGTGTGTGTTTGTGTCAAGCATACACATGAGCACTGACACACTCTGCCACCAGTAAACAGTCAGGCATGCCTGCAAAGATGGCAGGAAGTGATGTCGTAGGATTAATAGTGGCCGACGCAGTGACCTCTGCTTTCTTGGAAAGGTAATTTCCATTGGGAGGAGAAACATACACAGGAACAATAACTGCATGGTGATGAAGAAAAAAATGGAACATTAAAAGAAGATATATTTCATATAAAATGTTTATCTCTAAGTGCTGACCACCTACTGACTGCACACTCGCACAAACACACACTCCGTTCCAATATACATTAGAAGTGATCTTACCCGGATTCTTTTCAAAACTACTTTTTTCTCTGGCTTTTGACAAATCATAGAAAAAGTCTGAAAGGTAGTTCTTTAATGCCATTAAGCTGTTTTTATTGTTATTTTCACTTTTTGTATTCTTAGTGATTTTATCAGCATTCTAATTAATCGCATTATTATTATGTTTTTTATTTTATTTTAATTTAAAGCTGAGGTAGGGAACTTTTGATGCTCTAGCGGTTAATAAACAGAACTGCTTGCATCTTGCGGAAGAACATCGTAGCCGGAACTACTTCTCTCTGTTTATGTCTGTGAAGAATCACAACGGTACTGGGTTACTCCGCCGCGGGACCCCCGAAGCAATCTAAAATAGTCCGAATATAAACACTTATTATAGGTGCACCCTAGTGATTCAGGACAAGCTAAAAACACGGTTTGGAAAATGGATTCATGGTGTACTCGCTTATTATATACATTTTTCTACATTTTGAACACAAACAAAGTTACGGACCGCAGCTCTGATTGGTTATTTTTTCAGATTTTCTGTCTCATATTCTACTGTCTGGACATTATGACAGGTTTAACAAATATGTAAAAAATATATTTTTACAAAAGTTACCTACTGTAGCTTATTTTTTTTAATTGACTGATGTAAAGCACATTGGTCAACTTGTGTTCTTTTCAATGGTGTTCTACATTGACATTGACAATACCTGGCGATGCTGGCAAAGCATTTTAACTATATTCAAATTTATAAATATAAAATGAACAGAACAATTAAAGTTTCTAAAAATAAATAAGTAAATAATAAAATATAAAGTATTTGATTGTTTGATGTTTATTGCTAGACAAAAAAAGAATCAGAGAATAAAAATATTTTTATGTTCTATTTTGTTTCTATTGTTCCAATAACTTACAAGGAGGACTTTTAAATACATAAAAATATATGCATATAAAATTAACAGAAATATAAAACAATTCACAATTAATATTTTCTCACAATTTTTCTTTTCAATCACTATGCTATGCTGTTACAAACTACATAAATATAAAACTATATAAACAATACAAAAATGTATAATTATAAAATGAAAATAAAACTGCTCAAATAATATATAGTTTGACCTTCTGATCTGATCACAATCAATATTCTTTCACCATTTGTCGAAGATTTTTATAAATATATAAATAATTATTTATTTAATGATTATTGTTAGCTAATCACAGAACCAGAAAAAAGGTGCCATTTTTTTCCCTTCTGTTCCAATACCTGGCTATAAAGTTAAAATCTATCCACATATAAATTTATATTTCGTTTAATACGGTAAGGCATTAATATAATAGTTAAGATTTATTACAAAAAATAAATAAAAAAAGAGCTACTGTGCACAGGGTTGCTGCCTAAGTAGAGTTTTCCAAAATAGTCACTTTTGAGGTTACATGGAAGCTGTCTATGTAGGCAGCTCACTAGATTTTTAGAAGGGAGCTATTTTTTATGATCTGCGTGATCAGCAGACTAAATTATGCTCTGTAATAATGTGACCTGGATCAGACCCTCGCTGTATCCGGGTGTGTGGATCCTCTAACAACACATCTCTCCACACCATCAGCTTAACCACTCAATTACAGTATCTTCTTACATCATTTCCCATAATGCACTGCTCTGTGGCTGCCTATGCCATCAAAGCAAACCGGACACGTTCTTCAAATCCTGTTTATTCATCTCAGAGAATCAGATGGTGATGAAAGCATGAGAGAACAGCTGGCACTTGTGGCTTTCTGGCCTTTTGTGAGGCCAATCTTAACAGCAGGTGTCCTTTGCATCAACCAAATCACTAGATAAACAAGTCTACATAAATCGTGACGACGAGGACAGACAGAATGACCTCAGAAACTTTTGTTTATATAAACATATACTTTAGTACAACAGAGTGACAAGAGCCATGTTTTGCTACAGTCGATTGGCGTTTGTGAATGACGGAGTGCGGCATAAATCCCATCGAAGGGCCCAGCATCCTGAACGCCTGTTGACTTTACACACCATTTCTGTCCAATTAGCCGAATCTTCCACCAAAACCACATGGACAAGAGCTGTAAAGCATGGGATACGCACAAATCAAATGCGTTTACTTTTCACAGAGGAAAGTATCTCGATAATTTGAAGAATCTACATTGAGACCGCACTGGTAACGATGGAAAGTGGTTTTCTCATAATAATACACATTTGTGCAATTAAAGTCACTGAATGTCTGTTTTTCACACATACTGTACTGTATGTAACAATATTTGATTGTTAGCATTTCTTTAGCTTATTATTTTCAGCTACCATTTTACAAGTTTACTAATATATAATGAGAAACTTTAGCTGGGTTTCCTCTCTATCCATAGTTGCGAATTTAACTTATGCACAAAATTGTAATATCGGGGGCAGTGGAGTGGGGTGTGAGCAGTTATGAACAAATGAATAAGACACATTTGTCCGTGTTTCACTCCATCTCGAATCACACTCACGGAAAGTACTTGAGAAACAGTGTCTCTTCTGTGACTTTCAACACGTTTTTTTAGTCTCGAGCTAGACTGTACGATATTCACATTGCATGATTTTTACGTAGAAAGGTCAAAAGCGCAACGCATTAAAAGAAATAACCACTGGCCAAATTCAAAAACGAAACTAAAATTACATAAACTTTGAGAGCAAGAGGGCCCCCTAGTGTTTCAGGGGTGTCACATGATTTTTAGAGGCCCATGGAGGAATTTATTCACGGGATGCATTTCAAACTCCTATTATCCGCATTAACCCTTTCTTGCACTTTTCTTGCATTTAATTTTTTAATTATTTATAAAACAATATATTAAAATATGTAATTTGCAATTTTTTTTATCATATTTTATTAATAATTTAATATGTTCTCTTTGTTAAAATTAATGAAATAATTGCTTATACAGTAGATCACATTATGCTTGACTATATACTGTATTGATAGAATATTTTTTATTTTGATAAAAATGTACCAACATGTAATCTTTTGATTGTGAAATCGACCTGTAAATTGTCCCATACCTTTGACGGGGCACTCCAGGGTGAGGTTGGCACCTAAACGGACACTGATAACCCCTCCGACCACCACCTTCAGACTGCTGCTCTTCAGATCTGACGTATTTGTCTGCGAGGCAGCGATCGTGGGAGTTTCTGTTTATAAAGAAATAAAAAACCAGCAGCTCAAATTGTATACAAAACAGTCATTATAGAGAGCAACAGTGTGTAATGTCTCACCAGCTAATAGAACTAGTGTTGTCTCTGAATCGGAGCCCAAATCATTGGTGGCGGTACATCTGTAGGTTCCCACATCACTGGCGCCGGGGCTGAGGATGTGTACTTCTCCATCGCTATCCCACGATACCCTGGGGAGAGAAAGAGACACACCTCCAATCAGCTGTAGAGTTCAGAGAACACAATTTTTTGCATTTCCCATTCCCACATATCTAGCATTAAAGACCACTGTGAAGAAAATCAAGTTTTTTGACATTGTTTACAGTGCTTTTAATATGCATAAAACCATACCATGTGCAAATTCATCAGTCAACATGATTGCTGAGCATTTTCTCCTAATTTGCATATTCATGAATCCGTGTATACTAAATGAGGTGAGGGTGTAGAGTTTAAGGCATGAAGAAAATCTTTTCACCAAAAAGTATATGTCATTTTAATTATAAAATATCAGTTTTAAAGCATCAAAATAGTGACTACAGGGGAACTTTAAGCAGTTAAGAGACTAGTTCACGTTAACCAGCTTGTATCTGGGTTAAAATAACAACTGATTTCTATGCATTACAGAGATGAAACCACAGAAGCTTAACGCACCACTCTGTGCCCGTTCCATGAAAACACACACCATGATTGTGTCTTAATCTAGTCACACTATGAGATCCGGTTCAGTCTCTCATTTCCTGTGGATCAATCAGAGGTTTCCCTCAGGCTCTGCTATTCTTCTAGTTCTGGATCACGTGATCTATTACAGCAACCAGGAGTCCCTGAAGAGCCAATCAGAGGCTCATTTATCTACACTATCTGTTTAAAGTGTTTATTGTGGAGACACCATTGTGTGCTTCTGGAGATCTGCTCAGGGACTTCATCTGACACTTCTGAAAGACTAGTGGGCCCCCAGCACAAAAACAATTAAGGGGGTTAAATTTGTAGTGAACACATAACAATGTAACACTGAGAGGGTATCAGCTTAATAGCTATTTTCTCAAAACTAGAAAAATATATATCCTATCCATTTTTAATCACCATTTTATTTACATTTACTGATTACTAATACAAGCATTCCCTGATAATCAAACCCACAAGTGTTAATTAACTATGAAATGACTATTAAATATCTTCCAGATAGTTTCTTGAGTGAAGTAATGAAAAACCCAAACCCAGGAACTAGGTATGAAATGTCTATTATATTTTCCGGATGTAGTTTCTTAAGTTGAACACTTAATGGAAGAAGAAGAAAATAAAAAAAAAAAAAAAAAATTATATATATATATATATATATATATATATATATATATATATATATAGAAACACACACACATTACATTTAGTTTTTGTGTATCCAGTGTCTCATGATCTTTCAGAAATCATCCAGATATGCTGGTTTGCTGCTCTTTTTATTATTAATGTTGAAAACAGTCGCCTAATATTGCAGAAACTATGATAGCATTTTTCAGGATCCATTATGAAGATAAATTCAAAAGAACGGCATTTATTTGAATGTTTTTTCTTTGCTGACTAAGAGTATTCATTTCAATCAAAACAATTTTTACTGATGAACACACAATATAAATACACACACCCATACACAAAAGTATGCGGACTATTTGAAAAGTACTATTTATAAAAAACACAAAGTTGTTGCCAATGTGAACAATTCAAAATCAATCACTTATAAGGCTTGATTTCACAGAGGATGCTGCCTTAAAAGACTGCTGCCTATGTAGACAGACACAGCATGGAAGCTCTCTATGTTCTGGAAGAGAGACAGCGTGATTAAGAAAGTCAGAATGGGTTCGAAGCCAGGGAGCAGTGAGCTCTCCGTCCACTCCCACCCAAAGCCGCAAAGGGATGCCGGCACAAAATGTGCCTTGTATCCCATCCAGCACACATCTCATGAAAGCCCACTCATTCAGAGGCACTAATAAAAACACAGCAGCTGAGTCATGTCTGAAGTATCCAACTCATAGAAAAGATATCATCTAAAGTGTGAAGACACGTCTGGAGCGACTCAGAGGCACAAATGTGTGCGGAAAATCAACTTCAGGACAATGGCAGCATTGTTTCCAAAATCACAAACATTATCCTATTGTATACTTACATGCCACATTTAATGAAAAAAAAAAATGATAATAATAATAAAATTATTACAAGACGCCTTTGGGAAAAATTGAGCTTGCATTTCAAATAATTTCAGATGATTGTGTGTTTTTTTCTTGTTTTATGCATAAATTTTTTTTTACTGTTTTTACCCAAATTTAATTCAATATACATATTGTCTGCAAAAGTCTGAAAAACTGTCTCTTTTTTTTTTTCGGAAAAAAAGGCAAGAATCCTGATTAAAAAATGCTTCCTGGAAAAAATAAAATAAAACTAAAAATCAACCTTAAAAAGTTTAAACAGAAACGAGAAATGTTACCTTCACAACAAACTGATTTTCACATGGAATTACATGAAATTATTACATTTAAATGATTACATGATTAAATAATACAATTTCTAAATCATATTATTAGTACAGAAATTAAAGTCAAATATAAATACAAAAGCAAAATAAATAATAATAATAATAATAATTAAAAGACAAAAGCACACAGAATTGCTAAAACTAAAATTTAAAACTGAAAATATAAAAATAAAAATATTACATGAAAAAAATCTAACTTAAAAATGTTAAATGAAAACTAGAAAAGGTACCTTCACAACTAACAAAAAAAAATTAGGTTGAAGAAAATTACATGAAATTATTAGATTTCAATTGTTAAAATATTAAAATGACTAAATAATATTACAAAAATTAATCTGAAATTAAAGCTATATTTCAAATCTAATAAAAAAAGTCAAAAGCACATACAATTCCAGACACTATAATTAAAAACAAAAACTATAAAAATAAAAGCTAAACAAATATTAATAAATACTTGTATATAGATAAAACTAAAATGACACTGAGCAGAGCATATTGAAGAGATTTAACTAGGTTTATTTATTAGGCCAAGATAGATATGGTTTGGATGCATTTTTCACTCGTCTTATGGTGGAAATCATACAAATGAATGCTTTCCAGCACATCTCTTCTCATCAAGCTCCATGATTCAAGGTACCTTTCATTTCCAGAACACTACTTAAACGCTAAAAACAGCATGAGCAAAAGTAAAAGTGTTGCTTACTTGAGAAATACATTTCTCATTTAGATCTCAAACGGTACAGAAACTGCAGTGGTTTGAGTGTGAAATCCTGTTCACAGCTCTAAGAGGAAGGCAAGCTTGTTAGGGTCTGATTTAGAGCGTCACAGCGGTGCCAAGACACATCTGAACGAAAGAGCGTGAAAGGGTGTGACTTCACACAGTTTTAGAGTTTGTGAACGTCGATCACATCGCCTGTGTTTTGCTTCACATTTGGCCAAAAATAAGAAGTGCTATTCAAAAGCGCCACAGCAGAGACGCCACAGGATCTGTGGACAGGAAGAGATCTACAGCGTCACATGGTCACATGCACACATAATCCAAAGGTTGTGAGTTTGAGTCTCGGCCTGGCAGGAATTGGAGGTGGGGGGAGTGAATGTACATCGCTCTCTCCCACCTTCAATATGATGACTGAGGTGCCCTTGAGCAAGGACCAAACCCCCAACTGCTCCCAGGGTGTACAATTTTTTTTTTTTGGTAAATTTGACCAGATATCAGATTCAAAAGTAGACGATAATACATATTTATTGAAACTATTTGGAAATTGGAAACCCACACTCACATATATTGAGAAGGTGAAGACTCTCCCCCCCAGTTGAATAATATAATGAAAAGGTTTGTAAAGACTAATTGGTTGAAGCATATTCACCCATGTTATGAATGATTTTTATATAATATAATATGTATCAGAAATTAGGACTGTACATTTTATACCTTATCTTTGTTTATTTCTGATTTGTTTACATAATGCAAATTTTTATCTATGTATTTATCTTGTATTTCATTTAATTGTTGTTGTTAATATTCTCATGTATATTTTATTATACTTATTTTGGCAGGAAGGTTAATGTTATCTGTAGTAATTGTATTAAGCTCTTTGTTAATGCTTAGAAAATGTTTTAGTTTTGACTACATATAGTAAAAACTGTAACAACAATATATATATATATATATATATATATATATATATATATATATATATATATATATATATATATATATATATATATATATATATATATATATATATTTTTTTTTTTTTTTTTTTTTTTACTTTTTAGGATTTAGAGTCTTTAAGGTCACTTTTGAATTGATGTATTATTATTATTATTATTATTATTATATTGCTATTATTATTATAATCTTTCTGACTCCAAACTTCTAAACAATAGTGTATATAATTCAAATAATGCATGTGCATATAATTAAAATGCTATCAAATTTTTACCTTCACAAATTGCTTGGACTTCTTGACAGACAGACGAGTAGACTGTTTATGTTTCTTCCTATTAAAAAAAACAAAAACTCTGGCACACTGTATTTTATTTTGGTATAATGCAACATGTTTAAAATATCTCCAATACCTGCAGTGAGAGAAGTATAACATGATCTAATTGTAAATATTATTCTGTAGGAGTTGAATGCATTCATTCTGGGTTGGCACCGGGCTGGCATGAGTTGGCAATGGCAATATATCAGGTTTTGGAGTCAAGTGGGATTAAATAGCACTGTTTTGATGGCAGCAGTGATGCAGTAGAGACCTCACGCAAACACGGCTGTCAACAAAAGAGTGGGAGGTAAATTATTTGGCAACTCTGAGCAATAGTGTGGTCAAAATAACTGGGGTATAATAAATAAATGAAGTATTATAAAAGAATTGTGCATGATCCAAACATATAATAAGACAAAAATGGTTGAAAACAAGACTGTTCCCCTCTTCTGAACTTTCAGAAACAATGTTTTTTTTTCTCTCAGATTTGAGTTCTGAGAAGGATCTGGCATCAAAAATCAAAGAGACAAACATCAATCAATAAAAGCATCAATAAATATTTAATCCCAACTCCAATAAAATAACATCTGATTTCAATCAAATCTGTTAATGGATGTGACAAGCGACAAATTTTTTGCATAAAACCAAGCTGTCAAAATCATATGCAAGGTAATTATACAAAAGAAGTCCCATCAGTAAAAATGATTTTAACAATTATTAACCGATGTCAGCTTTCACAGTGTCAACACAGACATTTAGCTAAACTCATCAACAAAAAACTTTATTTTAATCTTTATGTACTTTTTTCTGTATGTATTTTTGAGCTGTTTCCAACTTAAAGGAACACTCCACTTTTTTGAAAATAGGCTCATTTTCCAACTCCCCTAGAGTTCAACAGTTGAGTTTTACCATTTTCGATTCCATTCAGTCCATCTCCGGGTCTTGGCTGTAGCACTTTTAGCTTAGCTTAGCATTGATCATTGAATCTGATTAGACTGTTAGCATCTCACTCAAAAATGACCAAAGAGTTTCTATATTTTTCCTATTTGAAACTTGACTCTTCTGTAGTTACATTGTGTACTAAGATGGACGGAAAATTTAAAGTTGCGATTTTCGCCATGGCTTCCTGGACTGCCTGATTTGCCATGGTTCCCGAAATGGGTATTACCCTGGAGGCCTTAAGTCCAATGTAGGCCTGTCTGTAGAGGCCTCCAGAGCACCCTCCCCACTTCCTGTTGGAAGTTAGGCGGCACGTGGATGCGCTTTCCAGGAGGGGGAGGTAATGTCAGTTCTGTGTTCCTGTGTGTTGCTCCCCATGTGCTCCCCATTACCCAGTTTCTCCCTATGTTGATGATGTTCACTGATGTCAGGTGCTCCTCGTTTAGATCTAGTTATTTAAGGCCTGGTTCTTCCTGTGTCCTGCGTCCGGTCTTGTTTGTCAATCCCCTGTTCTTTGTGTGTATTCCGTTGGATTAATGTAGACTATCATCATGAATTCCCTTACGTCTCCTCACTCCTTCACAGTAGCAGTACCGTGACAAATATACTGTACAGTAATGTAATATAATATGACATAATATAATGTCATATAATCTCTCTTTACAAGATTGAAAATATTGAATTCTTAGATTTTAAAACTAATTCATTATTTTAAAGATAATTGAAAAGTTCTATTTTTAATCAGTTTTTATTTAATTTAATAATGTTTTGCCGTAGGTATAAATCATACATTTTCACCCCTTGTTACTACGATTTTGCAGCTGTTGGATATTTGCAAAAATTTCCACATTATATTCTCTTTCTAAATGCCCGATCACCTTTCTGAAGTTAACTCAGCATTTTAAAATGCACTAATTTAGAATGAGAAGCTAAAATTCAGTTAACATTTGTTATTATTTATCTGCTAAAATGTCTAAAATCTCAAAAAGTTCATTCAAAACCACTTTATCCAAATGGAAAATGCATCCGTTTCAAGTCAAAAGTGATCTCTGAAAATTCAAGCGCTTCAGGATTTGACGATTTACCTCAAGGCAGCTGAGTTTTCAAGCCAAGGCTGCGAGAAGAGGCCTGAACAGTGTTTGCATAGCCATGTCTCTTTCAGGTCCCATAGCGCATGCCAGGAAGAAGGGCAGACAATGTTTGGCGACTGTCTGGGCGGAGGCTATGTTAAGGCCATGAGCTGGACAAAGCTGAGTTACTAAGTCAATGTTTTCAATGATGGTATTTAACAGTCAACAGTATATAATAGATGATTAGACCACAGTGCAACCCTGGAGAGCAAGTGAAAGAAGCACAGCCAGTATTTCTGACCCCAACAGACCGCATAATGTGAGATCTGGGGTGCTCTGGAGGTGAATATTTGAGTGGGTTGGTGATTAACAGGCTTTTGGAATATGCGGTTGCTCAATCAAGATCAGTCACGGCTGAACTCAGAGGTACACAGGGAGGCTTGTTTTCTATAAAGAGAGAAAAATTGCTTTTCGGTGTTAAAGCTCACCTCTGCTCGTTTCCAAAATCATGTTCGTTGGACAAAAAAAACTGCGGTTGATAATAACCGAACAAAGTCATGTGAATTCCAGAAGTTTCGAAATCAGACACTGTACTGGTGTGTTATAGTAAAAATGTCTTTAGTTATATTTTGAGCCACAGAATGCACACACAAAATGATGCATTCAAGGAAATAGTTAATCTAAAACTGGTAACTCTGATTGTTACAAAAAAAAAAGGGGGATATTCTGAAGAATATATAAGCACACATATGAAGGATCTTTAGAAAATGTACCAGTATGGAAATTCTGGTCAATACAATCGGTCTTGTTACTGATAATTAAAACTATTACAAATTCTTTTGGCATTAAAAAAAAAAACTAAATTAAAACAGAAATGTTGACAGTTAACAGTAATTGTTGTACAGCTTAAACTTATTGTATTTCAAAGTACAACAATTACTAAAAATAAAAGCTTAAATAAAAATTTTAAAACAAATAAAATGACTAAAGCAGATTTAAGCACTAAAACTTAAAAAAAAAAATATATATATATATATATATATATATATAAATCAGAAATGTAGTCCTGGCAACTAACTTAAAATAAGTTTAAGTGTATACTAAAATTACTAAATAATAAAAGCTACACATAAATAGATATTAAAAAAATCTCTTGAAAAACAATAAATGGCCAATTTTATAAATTAACACAACGTTGTAATAGATACATATTCAATATTGGCAACTAAATTACATTTTTACTGATAATGGCTGATTCAGTAACTCAAATTAAGGGTCATGGGTTCGATTCCTTTGTTAAAAGCATCTGTTTTGTTAAAATGTTTGGTCAAAAGCATCTGCTTAATACATAAATGAAGATATAGACCAGTATAGTTTCAGTTCACTATAATGTGCATCCCTATTCATAAGCAAAAATGTTGTCCTCCATAAAAAAGAACAACATGTTTAGAGTGAGCAAACAATGACAGAATTTCTGTAATTCAAATAACTTTTTCACTAAACATGGCATTTAAATGGATTTACACAAGATGATGGCTAAAAATGCTGTGGTGTTTAGTTCACAAATTGTACCTTAAGAAGAAATAAGAAGAATAAATTGCAGAAAGTAAGAAACAGAGAGAAAAAGAGCGATAAACTGCAACAGTAAATGGCACTCCAACCTCCTCAACTCCATATCATTGTCTTTACCTGTCGCTGTTCTGAAGCGGAGCGCCATCTTTGCTCCACGAGAGGTTTGGAGGAGGCAATCCCTGAGTGGGACACATCAGCGTGAGGCTATGGGTAGCATTGGTTAGGTAAGCGGTCCTGCCCACATGGATGCGGAGATCCCTCTGGAAGCTCATGGCAGATCCGTGATGAATTTGTCGAACAATAACTGCCCGACTGCCTTTTTTCAGCATCTTTCCTTCAGAAAGTTCAGAATTGTTTGGTGTCTTATCTAAATGTTTGTCCATCATAGTGCTTTCCTCGGTTGGTGCCCCTTGCCCCGGAGCAGCCAAATCCTCCATAAGTTTTCCAATCAGGTGCAACGCCATTTCATCCGTTACATCTCCACTCTCGGCCAGTTGACTGATGTTCTTCACGAGCTCCTCGAACTGTGCAGGATCAAGGACAAAGGCTCCTGTATGGCTCCTGGCAGTTGAAGCCAGAGCATAGTTTCCTAAAGCAAGAGTGTCCCAGAGTTCCTTAGGCTGGCCTTCATTGTCTCGGTAGAACTCGTTTTTTTCAATCCATCTCGGGCGAGATTTTGGAGCCTTTTTTCCAGGTGGAAACCCCTCATTGCACTTTGACCCAACATAACCTCCGTCTTTGTTGACATACGGATGAAAGTTCCTTCTTCCCAAAATCGTTCCTGCAGGATGTTCCAGGAGTCTATTATTGTATCCGATCAGCTTCAGAATGAAGATGTCTGAATCTTGGTTGGCCCAGCAGCGGTACAGTCCGATATCTTCAGCCTCCAGGTTGTAGATCCTCAAAGCACCTGATTTGGTGATGCTACGACGCCTGGAACTGGTCAGATCATTCCCATCCTTCTCCCAGCGGACCTGAGCTTTAGGGAAATGCCGAACGGGACACCTGATAACGATGGAGGTCTTGGGAAGAAGGTAGGCTCGTCCTCCGATGGTAAAACTGAGCCGTTTTTCTTGTCTGGTCTGGATATAGATGCGTTTCAGGCCAATGACAAGAGGGCAGTGTTTTTTGGAGTGCTTGTGCTCTGTGCAGAGAGATGGAAGAAGTTTAACAGTTCAAACATCGGTTAGGCCTTATTACTTTAGTTTCGCTTGAGGTTATGAATGCTCTAAACCACCCCAAAATAATCTCCACTCTTGACTTCGAGCCTAGTGAAACCAAATCACACGAGACAAAAGGGCTTTGGAAAGTTTAGGTGAAAGAACAAAAACCATGAGGGCACAATGTGAATATATGTTCTCCTCTTGCAGACTGATCTGCTATGGGACGTCCCTTTATTCCCACAGTACCTTATCAAGATATTCAAACCGATAAACCCAAAACAGAACCTAAAGCTAATCTTAAAGAAACATCATCAAGGCCGATCTTTCTGCACCACAGCGTTAAGCTATAATCTAAAAGCATCTCAAAGCAGTCCTGGAAGATTCATATGCTCATAATATGTTCACATATAAGACCACAGAGAGTTCAGTGGTTCATGGGTATCATGAGAATAATAATACAACACTAAGTGATACCTACAGAACCCTGCTTTTTATTTGAGAAATTTGAGATGAAACCCAAGTAGGACTGTGCTTTTAGGGGGTCCCAAAATCTTTTTATGAAATTTCCCTTGTGCTGCTATCAGAATGTATGGAGACCACATTGAGAGCAAGATCAAATAGAGGTCAGTTCCAAGTTAAATTACATCTATAATTTACATGAAATGTAATGCTTCACATAATCAGGTGTGAACTGATGTGGCAAGTTGCATGTAAAGAAGGTTGGAAAATGAAAACAAGTGTAGATTATCTTACTACTGCATGGGCTCATACGGCAGATCCTGATGAGAGGAGGGAGGGGGAGGTCACTGCAGGCCGACCTGTCCAGAGTGACCAGCTGACCGGAGGTCGTCTGTCTCCTACACACGGGTTCCCTCCGCTGAACACCTTTCCCACACGTCACAGAGCACTACAAACATATGGACAAATACATTTATTCAATAAACCCTATTAAAGGAATTATTCATGCAAAATATGGTAATATTGTGAAATGTTATTGCAATTTAAAATAATGTAATTTATTCCTGTGATGACAAAGCTTAAAAAAGGGCAGAAATCTTTTGTAACCTTATAAATACTTTTACTTTACTTTGATCAATTTAATGCGTTCCTGCTCAACCGTATTCATTTCTTTAAAACAAACTTTTGAACGATAGTGTATATAAGTGAAATAAAACGTATAAATAATTAAAAGGTTATCAAATTGCACCAAACACAAACATACACGCATAGATACTGACTGACCCCAAACCTTTGAATAGTTGTGTAATTACTTCAAACTAAAGGCTGGAATACACAACACAACTTTTAAAATCTGAATAGATTTTAAAACACTAGGCATCATCGCTTATACAATAAATGACTGACACATAAAAACTATATGTGTTCTAATATTGGTTATAAACATGTTTGATATCCTCCAACTGGATGAAATTATAGTCTGAAGCTTAAAAATCAGAGTCTGTGACCATCATGCACTACACGACTTTCCTTGACATCTGTCAACTCAAATCTGCAGACTGGCTCTGACTTTCAGCAACTAGCATCGACTCGTCCAGACTGTAAATTGGTGAAAAGATCTGGGCCAAATTTGTGCATTGTATTCCAGCCTTAACTCACTGTGCAAGAATATCATTTATGAAGTATCTGTCTATAATATATTTATCTGAAATATATTTCCAAAGCTTAGCTTGGTTAGACACACACACACACACACACACCTTTGACCACTCCCCTCCTTCCAGACGAGGCAGCAGACAGTCGGGGTTGTTGCAAATCCTGTGGACGTCGGGTTTGGTTCCAGCGCACTCCTCATCACTCAACCTGCGGTAACTTCCAGTAGCCAGTCTCTGTTTACAGTAAACCTTGCGCCACTGAGTACCTCTGCCACATGAATGAGAGCACTGACCCAGAGACCAAACAAACCAACATCAATCCTTTCCACATATGCCACAACAAGAGAGATCACAGGAGAGCAAATAACACTCGATATGCAGATGTTGTTTACCCAAGTCATTAAAAGCCATGTGAAGATCAGCTATAAAAATGATCATGTTCCATTACAAAATATTCTTAAAAACACATGCTCAAAGAGAATAACTTGTCCTTCTAAGTGTTTATGTGAATCTCTGGCACCTGCTGTTTATATGAAATAAGCACATCTATGCAAAGTCTACATTTAATCTCATAGCTGTCTAGAAGAAGCCACGGAGATATTAAAGAGATTTCTTTGTCATTTTTAGTTAACACAAATAGAAAAATCCCACACAATGCTATAGCTTGCAAATCATATTTTAAGTAGGACTGCATAAACTGAAATAAAATCAATATTGCAATATGGCTTACTACGATAGTCAAATTGCACATGCTGTGATTTTATTAAATGAATGTATGCTTTATTGTTTTCAAACAGAGATTTTGTTTTTAATTTTACAGAATTAATTTTACAGTATTATCCCAATATGTAATTTTTTTCTCCCACTTTTTTTCAAGTTTTTTTTTTTTTTTTTTAAATCGTTCATCGCTAAAAGTATTTCAAACACAAATAAATAATTTTAAAAAACTTTAGCTTTTAAAATTTATTATTTTTATTATCATCATTATTAATATTATTATTAGCTCCCTTCTCGGTAACAAAATTACCTCACTAATTCTAGAATAATTCAGACTTTCCAAATATGGCTATCCAAGTCATCTGGTAAAACTTCCTGTATTTTTTTTTCATATCCCAATATATGTAAAGGTCATCATGCAGCACAAATTTTCAGTCATTTGTTTTTCAAACCTGATGAACGTCACATTGAAAAACTGAATTATAGCATTGTGAGGGGTCTACAGTATCTATCTTTATTAGACTATTTGCTGCAAATTATTTTTATGCACCAATGTGTAGTTTTTAGAAGGACTTGCGAATTCAAATCCAAAATCCAAAGCAAACAGACTGAAAAATTGTTTATTCCCCTAGATAGTTAAATGCTTAAATGCATAATCCGACCCTCCCCCGACCCTTTACCTGAGTCAGAATTTGCAATAAACCCCTAAACCTCATAGAAAAAAATTGCAATAACCCCCCACCAATATATTCTACACTGCACTTTACTCTCTACTACCACACTGTATAATAACTTATGTATCTGTACTTATCGTATCTTCATTCTATATATATGTATATATATATTGTTTACTGTGATTTTGCTATTGAAGAACGGTTCAAGGAATTTTCATTGTTCCTTTAACAATGACAACAAAGATCTATTCTCTTCTTTTTAATTTATAATTTGAATTTCTCTCTGAAATGACCGGGCTCACTAACCTGCTGCCACTCCTCAGCCTCCCAGGCCGGCGGACACGTGACCTGGTTGCAGGCCTGCAGTTCTAGAGGTCTTCTCTCCACACACTCTTTGCTGGACACAGATTGAGTGCGGTTTCCTGCCACAGACCTCACGCAGGACACGCTGCGTGTCTGCAGCCCCACGCCACACGACACAGAACACGGGTTCCACACGCTCACCTCCCATCTGAAGAAAACACACAAACTCACAGCTCTTACACACTCCATGCAAAAACAACTCATTTTAAATTCATATGATGCAGATGCAGGGTAAGTTAATACTTCGCACAATCGTGTGCATGATCAAGCAAATCGAGGGAACAAACTAGTAAATCATGCACACAATTTAGCGTACTATTTTTTTCCTGCATGCCAGGCTCTGTAAATAATAGATTATAAAGACAAATATTTTCTTTTGAACAAACATTGAGAAGTCGAGCGCAATAAGACCAGGAAAGTGAAATAATCAAGTAAATCATTGATAATACAAAATGCCAACAATATTCCTTACCACAGTCTTCTATATCTTTATGATTTAGCAGGATATTATTGTATATATAGTGTATAGTACTGCAAAACATAAAGTGACATTGCTATGGTCTTTGAACTATATGATCCCTGGCATTCTATGACAATCATGGTCGGAAAGATCCATATGAAGGCGATCGTTTGGCTTTAACACCAGGCATTTTGAATTCAAACAATCCTGCCCATATAATCTGAGATAACAATCAAGCTTTTGCCCAAAAGAATAATAACCATAGTAATATTCTGAGCCGTAGTACATAAAAAGCCACATGAAAGATATCAGCTCCAGTAACCATTTATTCCATAATGCACTGCACTAAAAAGCCAGCTGTCCTGCTTTTGTTGGCAAATGGTCAGTTAACAGGAAATCACATTATTTCCATCACATGTCCTTATTTTCAGAGCGGCCTGACAGCCTGCTAAGATTAAATCTGAGTTTGGTCTTTGAACATAATCTAGGCCAGAGGTTCAATTTTAGCTCCTTGTTAAGGAGCTGGATGAATCATTATGTCGTTTTTTTGCTTACTTGCTTTTGCACGCGATATCTTTCAAATGACAAACACATTTGGTGTTGGAAGAACTAATCAGTGGCCTTTGCTAAAGCAAGTATCACTATTAGTTTTATCATTGTTCATATTTCTGGTTAAATAGGGTTGTGCTATTAATAAAAAATAAAAAAATGCAAATAAAAAACTTACACTTGTCAGCACCTTACCAGTTAATAACAGAATTTTTTTGATTATCAGTGAAATAAAGTCTTTATTTCGGGCTGTTCTTCATGCAAAATTATTGTATGAAATTAAAAACAAATCATTGTGTGTGCTTTTTAGAGCTTCACATTCATTGTCACTATGAATTGTCCTTATATTCAAACAAAACCTTGAAAACGTCTTATTTTGTCTTCCAAGGAAAAGATAACAGCATACAGGTTTGCAATGATAAATAAATAATGACAGAATGTTCATTTGTTGGCAAACTATTCATTTAAGCAACACACGTGGAACTAGTGACTCAACAAAGACGATGAAGGATTTTTTTTCCCCTTTTTCATCATTAAAATGATTATTTAAAAACATATTTTATTCACTCATCATTTGGTTCACTCTTTTTACCATCCAAACTTTTGGGGCCAGAAAGATGGTTTTTCTTTTTTAAGAATCGACTGCTTTTGAGGATGCATTAAATGAATCAAAAGAGACAGTAAAGACATTTATAATGTTACAAAAGTTCAAATAAATGCAATATACATATAAACAGTGTGTGTGTTTGTGTGTGTGTGTGTACACACTGATTTTGAGTCATTTCTTGCAGTGTTTTTTGGACCATACCTCGGAGGACACGGCTGAGGGTTACAGATGCGAAGCAAGGCGAGTGGCGCTTTGGAGCCGTTGCAGAGTGTGTCATCAACAATTTCCTTTTTCAAGGTGCTCACACACCTGACAACAGCCATCTGTTTGCCTGCAAAACAACACTGTGAGGAACAAGGCTTTTGGCAGAGGAGTATTTCAATATGTATTTTGCAGCCCAGGCTGATCACTATCAGCTCTCTTAGCAATTTTAGATTTCATGCAAATTTAATTTCATCTGGAAAGCTGTACATGTAAAAATCTAAATCATTTATTTTGCTGTAGAAAATCGTTGATAAAGGCTATTTGGGCAGTAAACGCATTAGAGCGGTTGTTTTCTCTAATGGGTTTCATGGAGGCTCACCAACAGCACATGAAGCAGAGCAGGGAGTGAAGCCCATGTATTCCCAAACATAGCCGTGCTGATCAGGGATCTCCTGGGCCCTAATCAGCCTCCAGGACAAGTCTGGAGATGCTAAACAGGGACCTGAATCACAGGTCCTTTGTAGGGGAGGCTTATCCTCATCACACTCTTCTTCAGGTAATTCGACTTCGGCTTGAGTGAAAGACAGCAGCACTTTGCATTTTACTTGACGCCTTTGAACGCCCAGACCACACGACACACTGCAGGCTGACCAGGGACCTGGGATGAACCTGGACACACACAGAGATAAGTGATGAATCTGAGCATGTTTTAGAAATATGCCACTTTCACAACCAGTTTGCAAGAACACATGTGAAAAAAAGAAAAATAAATAAATGCTTCTTTGTCATTGTGTTGTCCTCACTTTTATTTTCTATTTATATTGATAAATAGAGCATTAAAATGGACTAAAAGACTTTGATATTTAAGAGTCAACCGCACTTAGAATAAACGTGATCATTAAAAAAAAATACAAAATGTGGCAAAGTCTCCTAATGAACCACAAAATGATTTTTCCATATTTCTGCTGAGAGGAAAATTACCCTTTTGGAAAATATTGCTGAAATTCATAGCTTGCGTGATCTGTGCATAATTGGATTCAGGAACAAAAAAGCAACATGTTCTTTGCCACCAATGTAATAAACCTGAGAGGAGAGAACGTGTGTACATTTCTTCCTGTCATGTCATTAAATGCAATTAAAACACACATGAAACACTAGTGATCTGTAAAAGTATTTAAGCATTGTGGAAATGCGCTCGCCCGGAGTGGGTGTCAATGCACACCTCACACCGCCCAATGTCTAAACACTTTCCAGGCTAAAAGGATTAAAGTTTATGAGATCTGTAATTCCACATAAGCCTCAAACATGCCATGTTTGGACTAATGTAGGGATGTCATTCAGGAAATATTATGATGTCAGCACACCTCATGTAATTGAGAAAACAGGCTTGCAATTTTGGGGTGCGATAAGAGTTAGTGACTGGAGTGAATGTTAACTTATTCGCATTATGTTTAATTCGCTCAATCTTTTTTATTTTAATATATATATAGTACAGTATTCTCATAAAATCAAAAATCTCAAAAAAGTACAGAAGCATTTTTTTTACAGTGTAGAAAAATGGCAGAAGAAGAGCATTTATGCTTCTGCTCACTTTAGCACACTTCGGAATTATAAGTACTGACATTCATGTGCTTAAGGTATGTTTTGGGCCTGTGATCATATGTGGGTACATCTATAAGAGCGTGTATATCAGGGAGCGCGTTTCTAATCTCAGGATTAGCATTCAGGAACATGTCAGGTTTGAGAGGAGGTTCCTTCCTCAGTGCATGAAAGCAGGATAAGACGTGGCGTGAGACTCCACAACCACATCCAACTCACATAATCCGCCCACCCAAATCACAGAGGCAAGCGTCCAACCTTGAATTCCACAGCAAAGTGGACTGGGCTCTCTGAGATAGGGCTGAGTACCGAGCCCTGATGCACGCCACTTTAGATCACCCTAAATTTAATTACTTAAGCAACAGAGCAGAACGCAAAAGAAGTGGTGTTATCACAGAGTGATATACTCCACTCAAGAGTGTAATTCAAGAACGGTTTGCGGACAAATGGTAGATCTTAACCCCCCTACCCCACAAATACATGTATATGAACTGAAGTGTTCTTCAATGGCTGTTCTGTAAACCCTTAAACACTTTCCACCCCTCATTTTTCCCATTTTATGAGTCTCTGTGATAGATGCCTCTGGTAGACCTTAGGGAGCAGTGGCTGTCTGGATGTTAGCAGCCCGCATTTTGCAGCTTTCAGTGGGAATAGTGGGGGTCCATCAAGCTCCCCTGCCAACTATTAACAGGGGTCTCATTTCAGAGATGGTGAGGGGGGATAACTCTAATAATACAACTACAGGGGGTGAAAGTAGTCCGTGGGGCCTTGTTGAAGCAATGAAAGGAAACTGGACACACAGAGGCCAGAATGCATGCACGCTCAACACTGGTTTCACTGGACGTTTTATTTGGATGAAGAACCAGCTAATGAAGCCTGATTCTTGAACAGGGTAGGATAAAATGTATTTTTACTGCCACTGAGTAAAAAGAACACTCCCAGTGTGAAGTCACCAGAAATCCTGAGTAACAGGTGAAAGGATCAATCTCTACAGGTCGAGAATATTTATGAATGAAAAAAAAAAATACAATACTGTAGTGAGTTACAATACACAGAATGTGGCGAGACGGTCTTGGAATACCTGAGGATTCATAGATCAATGGATTATTGGTTATAAAAGGTAAAAGATTGATTTATATGTTTATTCAGACACTTGTAGAGAAGCCCAGAGGTAATCTGCAGACTTTTTCCAAATTTTCTGCACGGAATCTCTGGAAAAGTCAGCTGAACTATGCAGAATGGATGTGTCTTAAAATGTGTTAAATGGAACTAAAAGTATACTAGTATAGTATATTTAGTTTTAATAGCTGAAAGCAAAATCATATTAACAAAATAACAAAATAAACATTGTTGATCTGAGTAATAAACATTCCAATTGTATTGAAAGTTTTAAAACTTTCTCTTAAACTTCCTCCAGTTCCAGGAGAGCCTGTTAATACGAGCCTGTCCTCCAACAATAAACGACCATATAGGTCATTTGTGCAAGCACCTTATTACGACCTATATTTACATTTTAAAGTTAACCGGCCTCTGGTGGGCGTAAAAATAATAACAGCATCTATCGTCATGAAATGACATATAACGTCATTACCAATCAAAACGCACATTTATTTAAATGCAATGTGTGGACTTTTTAGACCGATTTCACAGTAATTCGTACATATTTTACAAGGTGGCTTATTCGTTCGAATGACCACACCTAACCCCACCCCTAAACCTAACAGAAATCATGCTAAATTATGATTTATTGAGCATATACATTTTACGTGTAAGTCCATTCTCTGGGATCAAACCCATGATAGCATGATTACATATCAAGGTATAACGCAATAATCTACAAACTGAGCTACACGAAACACAAACCAGAGGGCAAATAAAAGAGTACAAAACATTAATATGAAAATGACCTTTTGCCGATAGGGGCACAATAATATACGCTCTGATGGGTCGTATTTCAGGGATTTGGACAAACGACCTATACAAGTGTATTGGTTGGAGGACAGGTTGGTTAATACAGTAACTAACTGAATGCTAAGGATGAAGCTAGTTCTGAATCACTCTCTGCTGACCAAACTCACACAAAGATATTGGACAGGTTTAGTTTACAATAAATCAGAGGAGGAGTTTTAAAACACATTCAAATTTTTATTTTTAACTGTAATATTTACAATATTACAATTTTACTATATTTTTATATTGTTCAAATAAATGCAGCCTTGGTAAGCATAAGCAACCGCTTTCAAACACAAAACTGGGCTTGTCTAAAATGCTCTCACACTTACAAAATTAATCTAATGCCATCATTTTTAGGGATATTGATGACCAAATGGAAACGTTAATTAAAATGATCACAGTATTCAATATTAATTTTGTATTGTCGAACCAGCATAATTATTTTGTAAATATTCACCCATGACTATAATCCAGTCCTAGAAAAAGTAGCGATTTAGTCTTAATGTGACTATAAAATGTACAATATAACATAACATAAAACTTTTTTTTTTAACTCACGTTGGCTCATCCAAGGCTACTTTGATTTCTTCCAGCTCTTGAGCCTGTTTCAACCATGGCAGCTTGGCTTCAACAGGTTGATTCTCTGAAAAAGCAACAAACACAATATAAGATGACATTACTAATAATAAAAAAAGCAAGCATGCATCAAGTAGAGGAATTAAACTTTTCTTCCTCTATATTGACATATTACCAAGTCTGGTCTAAATAAAACTGCAAAACATATCAACTCTACTAAATAAAAGGAATATTATACAATATGATCTATGCTGGTTAATGTGGGTTTAACCACGCTGCAAAACCTTCTGGTTAAGCTACTTAAAATATCTGATGGGAACAATAGCACGCCAGCATCTAATACACAACAGAAAATGCTCTTTTTAGAGATATTGAAAGACTAGCTAACCACAGTACAGAATTTAAGCTCAAATATAAAAAAATCTAAAATGATAAAACATACTTGAGGTCCAAAATAGTAAAAAGTGGTGCTTGGCTAATTATCAGAGGTGATTAGTTGAGGGTGGTGTGGAAAACTCAAATCAAAGATCTGGGCTGATAACCAAAAGGTTGTAGGTTCAAGCACTGTAACTGTTGATCCACAAACCATCACCCTTTGTACTCTTGAGCAAGACACGCAACCTCAGGTTACTCCTTAGAGGGTTCTGTAAACTGTTTTAGAGGAAAATGTCAGATAAAAGATGACAAAAAGATGCGAGATCAGTGACAAGGGACACTCACATTACACCAGAAACCCTTCCTACTAGGAACATCTGTAGTACCATCACTGGGTCATTCGTCTTACTGAAGGTTACAAGAAAGCCAGTTTGAGTCTGGGCTGCTACCCCTCCAACCCCCAACCCAAAGACAGCTAATAAAGCTCAACATAAATCTCCATGTGACAACCAAATATTTATGCAAGCAACCCTTTATTGATCTGGAACAGGATTATCATAGCTGTCTGTGACTGTGGGACAGCAGTAAAGTCTTGCAGTAGAACATGCCCAGGGCTCAGGGTTTGGCTCTTCAGTCGGGGTTTCGTCCTCAGATTTGGCATGCGGGAAGGTTTGGGATGAAATAGCAGTCAATGGAGCCTCTGTCATTTCAACCCACTGAGTTTTTACAAGCATGTCAGTCTCAAGTTAAGTGTGGAATTGAGTGATTCAAAGAGAATTAATGGTTAAAAAAGCGCACAGATGTTTCTGATCACGGTTTCTTGAATTCTGGCATTGTTGCGCTGCTGATATTACATTTAAAAGAATACACTACTGTTCAAAAGTTTGGGGATGGAGAGATTTTTTTCATGTTTTTGAAAAGTCTCTTATTCTCAGCATATTCGCTACATTTATGTAATCAAAAATACTGTAAAAACAGTCATATTCTGAAATATAATTACAATTTCAAATAACTGTTTTCTATTTGAATATGTTTTAAAATTAAATTTATTCCTTTGAATTTTCAGCAGCCATTACTGAGTGTCGCATGATCCTTGTTCACTGATATCTGATATGCTATTTATTATTATTATCACAATTAATGTTGAAAACATATGAGCTGCTTAATATTTTTGCAGAAGCCATGTTGTTACTGTCATTCTAGATCAATTTAATGCATTCTTGCTCAATAAAGGTAATAAAAAGAATCTTATTCAACCAGAATCTTAACAAGGTAGTGCACTTCACTCAAGACCTCAATCTCATTTCATTTCTAACCTGTGCATTTGTTCAGTGGAACACAAAAGGAGAATTACAAGGGATCTTCAAGTTTCTCTCTGAGTTTGGAACGACATTATGGTGATTCAGTGATGACAGAATTTTCATTTTTGGGTGAAGTATTCCTTCAATGAAAATTTGGAGGATTTAAGCAAAGCTTGTAAATGTAGAACATGTGTGAGGAGGAAAGTGTTAGACGTCTAGATGACAAACACCTCCTGTTATGTGCCTCACATGTCCTCTGTCTCGAATAAGGACGTTTGATTCATGAGCAGACGGTACTATGTTTGGCATGACTTGGCATGAAAAAAAAAAGTGCAATTTATTCATGTACTCAGACAAATCGCTTGAACTAATTACACAAGACTTCATGACTAGTGTGTCTTGCCAAAAAGACGTAACATACTTAAGTGAGAAAAGACACGGTCACACAGAGAGACCCAGTTGAAAACATGTTATTGAACCGAGGTTGCTCTTTTAAATTGTTCTCAGTCATGCTTCAGCTCAGCTGTTTCTCCAAAAACAGCTTTGGATAGAATAGAATAGAATAGAATAGAATAGAATAGAATAAATATTGGCAGGAAAAAAGAGCTATAACAGTAACATTAGGAAAATAAAATAAAATTAAACAAATAATTTTTTTTGCAAATATGCATGCAAAGACTAGAAATATAAAATGATATAAATCCAAGTGCATAAGAACAAAAAAAGAAAAAAATGTTAAAATACTTATAAATTAAATGAATTATATTTATAGACATTATAGATCATTGACTCAAACTGAACCACTTGTTGATTTTTATATTTTCTCACATAAATATTACAATCAGATTCTTAGCCATATATCCATTCAATAGTATTAGTAAAATCACAATTCATTTCACTTTTTTAGAAGTCTTTATATAAAACCAACAACTGCATTAACATTAACTCTTTTGAATTACATTTTTATTATATTTTAATATTTTTTCTATAATTATTTTTAACCACTTGTTTAATTAATTTCGTATATGAAAAAGTAAACTGTAGTTATTGATGCATTAATTTTACTTTATTTCACTCGTGGCTAGTAAAAACAACAGAGATCATAATGAAATTGCAGAAGAGATTTCATTCTCATGTTTTCTCTGAAAGGAAAGAAAGACACTGAAAGGAAAGCTGTCAGAAGGAACAGGGATCTGACAGGAAAATAAAGTAACCGGCAGGGAGAAGTCTCAGGTATTAATTAACACCACAGCAAGAAACCACTCTAAAACGCACCGTGACTGACTCTCGATGAGCTCACGGTGTCTATCTCCACATATTCAGATCACACATTATTTCATGAGTGTCTGTCTGCTGCAAACACTCCTCTCTCCTGTCTGACAGCTGTAGGCACTGACTGTTCCCTAATGGAGACATGCCACTTCCTCAATCCTCAAAACAACTATATAAGGAAAACCCGTAACGGCAAAGATGGTGGTTGTATGCACATGGGGGAAAAGGCGTTTTAAACCTTATTTTGGGGCAAAGTCTTCAAACTTTTCCAGCGATTTTTATCATATTTTACTGCTGTTTCTATATATGCAGTTTTTATGTCCCGGTGACCAGTGAAAGTGCAGTTCTGACTCTCTGCCCATTCATATAGATAGGAGCAGGTCTTGTTTGTCTGAAATAGCTGCACGGAGGCGTTGCCAATATGGTGGCCGAGTGGCACGACTTTCCTAAAAGGATGGAGATGGAGACCACTTTGGTTGTGTTCCAAAGTCTAGTGATCTTCCCTGATGCCTCCCTAAACTGAGACGGAAGACTCTACGCAGTCGGCAGTTCTGTTCCTCATTCAAAAACAAATGACATAAATGATAAGCGTTTCTTTTCTGCCGTTTACTATCAGTGATGGATTTTTTTCACTGCACATTCTCATTATAGTATCTGTGATGGATACATTCAATGCTGCCAAACGAGGTTCTTTAAAGGGCAGCATCATTTCATTAGTAGGTTTTGGAACAGAGACTATAAATGCTTCCCTGAAACAAATACGTTTTTTTGAATCATATCAATGTTTTAATGTTAGTTTTTATTAGTAGATGAATGGAGCTAAACAGTGACTGCTCACTTTATCAGCAGCCTTGGCTCCAGATTTATTTCCCATTTATTTTCTATGAAGGCATTTCAGAAAATTCTTCCATAAAGAGCTACAATGAATCAAAGTATTACATCGTTTGATTTGACAAAAAAACGACAACAAAGGAACTTATGAAAGAAAGAAGGGAGCACTGAATGTACAATTCACCAAGACTCTCCCAGAATGCATTGGGACAAGGTCTATGAAAAATGTTAAAAGAAATATTTCATATCATATTTTGTCTTTTAATTTGGTCCACTCAAAAACATTTTTATTTAAGAACCAAGGATTTTTAAAAGTCTTTGAAAAACCTGGATATATAAATTATTCTAAAATTCTAGACCTGGTCATGAAAGGCATGAAAATTAATAAATAAAACAAATTAAATGAAATAAATAATATTTACTTGTTTATTTATTTAAATGAAATACACATTTTCTCACTCTGTCAAGCTATTATCAGATACAACTGGCTATTTGTGAGGGAAAATAATAATAATAATACTAATACTAATTAAACACTGTAATTACAAATGACTAGAAAAGTGTCAATTTATAGATAATAAAAAGATTAAACCATGAAGAACATTCACTTTTGGAATTATGTAATTTAATTATTTGAATATTTTTTATATTTATTTTAAGCATTTTAATTAAATATCATTATCATAAATAACTGATAATATTTAGATAAATATTTAAATAAACTAATTTAAATGGCCACTCCTAGTTTCTTTAAACTAAAAAAAAAAAAAAAAAGTTTGAAAATGAGCAGTTCTATATTTTCAGCAGAAGTATTAGAAATATTTTTAGGGGCCTTTGAATGGAGTCTGAACAGTTGAAAACCACTGTATTAGAGCATAATGTAATATGCTAACATCAAAATTAGATGGAATTAAATAATTTCACTTGTGTAGTTCCTTCTTATGTAGAATGTTTCAAATCCTCATACTGCGTAAGGTTCTATGTCAGTGAGGAGGGTGACTTTCAAGGCAGCTGACTATGTAGGCAGTAGGCAGTAAAGTAGCTCACTCAAATGTGGATCTTTTTAAAAGATCACTTTATTGTTGTTAGTACCTCGTGGTTTGTGGCAGGCGACGGGGACCAGACAGTCCTCTTTGATATGGGGTTTGAGATGGGGACTGCAGCCCCCGGTATGTTGCCCACTGTGATCCACACACAGCACCACTCTGTACCGCAAACCCGGGCCACAGGTGACCGTGCACTGGACACAAACAGACACCAAAACACAAACAAATACATGGAGCAGTCCAGACGTGCTAATATGTGATCATATTACATTCAATATGTGTTGTAAAGGCCCTATACAAATTACAATAGAATTGATATGTGCCTATGTATGCTAAGTCTAAAGTGAAAATATGTGAAAATAAAAGTTTGGGGTCTGTAAGAATTTTTTTGTGTGTGTGTGTGATTTTGAAAGAAGTCTCTTTTGCTCACCATGGCTGCATTTATTTGATACAGGAAAAACAGTATTGTGAAATATTATTACAATTTAAAATAACATTGATGTAAAGCGGAATTTTCAGCAGCCATTACTGTAGTCTTCAATGTCACATGATCCTTCAGAAATAATATAGTATCATATACTTTAATTCTAATATTATATAATATCTATTATATTATATATTAGATATTTTTATTAGATGATATCTAATATTGCGAAATCATTCTAATACGCTGATTTGGTGCTCAAGAATTATAAGACCGACTATTCATTATTGTTTTGAGCTTACTAGGTTGTAGACGGTAGCTAAAGATGGTAGCTATAAATATTCCAGAAATGGAAGAAGAGGTCAGTAAAGGTCACTCACCTGAGACCACTCCATGGCCATCCACTGCGGACACTCAAAGGTGTTGCAACTCTGTTTGCTGATTGGTCGAGGAGAGTGTGTGCACTTCCAGTCCTCGACCTGCACGATCTGCCCGTGGACATCCTCCTCGACACACACCACGCTTCTCTCCTGAGAACCTCCTCCACACGACACCGAACACGACGTCCACGGGTTCTGCTCCCACCTGCACCAATATTACACACTTCATATTTAGTAGATAAGTAGTAACTTTGTTATGAAATATGTTGTATTGTAATAATGTGAGGTGATCACAATTACAGTAAAAATTTTGAAATATTATCGTAATTTAAAATAATTGTTTTTCATGCGAATATATAGTAAAATGTTATTTATTCCTGTGTTGCAAAGCTTAATTTTCAGCATCATTCCTCCAGTCTTCCTCCAGTCAGAAATTATTCTAATATGCTGATTTGCTGCTCAAGAAACATTTCTTCTTATTCATAGTTTTCACCTGACCTGGTGAGCAAAAACAACTGCAGTACAAGCCTGTCAATTTGCTATCTATTCCAATCCAAAAATATTTAGATCACATCTCACAAGAATATGTGAACAATACGCAAGTTTTGGACATTAGCAATCTATATAAACAAGCCCGCAATATTTCAATCACTAAAAACAGAGGGACATTGTAAAACATTTGTTGTGAAAACATCTAAAGTGCCTTTAACAGTGATATTAAACTATCAAATACAGTATCACCTTATATACGATGCACGCTTTATGCAGGCAAGCAAATGAGCCCGGAATATGAACGCAATGAGATAAATGGTTTAAGTGTTTTCTTTATAATGGTTTTCTGTGGGTAAACATTAAATATTAAATAATGACAGAAAACAAAAACAAAACAGTGTAAAAAAAAAAAAAACTACTAAAACTTTACCTAAAATTAACATGAAAGCAAAAAATATAAAAATAAAATTATTGAAACAAAAAAAAATAATTCAAAATATTAATAAAAACTAAAAATATTATCTCTGTGATACCAAAATAACCTGCTTTACTGTCACTTTTGATCTTTTTAATGTCTCTTAATTCATTCTTGATAGTATTAAAACTACCATTTTTAAACGTTCAGAGTTGGTCCTTATTAATGATGTTCAATTATGTCAGAGCGCATCAGTGACCTCTATAAGTGATCTCTTTAGTAAGAGTGATGTACAGTAAATAACTTCATACCGTGGTAGAGGCTGGTACTGGTCATAGGGCATCACTTCCTTGAAGCCATCACTGCAGAAAAACAAATACCATTAGCCTCTCAAGCCATTATCCACACAGGACGTCTCATGCACAGACACTGTCTGGTTTACTGAGATTTATTCTTTGCTCATTGTGTTTTGTCATGAAGAGTGTGCAGCAGGGATCGATAAGACAGAACCAGCCTTTCAAGGCAGGGATCCATGTTGCACTCCTTGAGTTTGGGGGTGGGTTTGGTGTTCTCTGGGAAGCTGTGGCACAGGTGCTCCGCAACCAATTTGTTGTAACGAATGTCCATACAGTCAGCTGAATTGAGCTGATAACCTTCAGGGATGACAAAAAGCACCATTAAGCATCAGAACTAATAGTCATAGATTTATCAGAAATCAATATTACCCAAAAAAAGTGTCCAGAAACTTTCAGAATCTAAAACAGTTACGGTTTATGACAATTGCATCCTATGTTGCCTGCATTTTAAATAGCATGTATGATGACGCATGCATGAATCATATTGATGCAGGTAATAAAATCAATTATTTGCCAATATGAGAGATTTTTTTTTATTTATCTGTATTGCTATTCATTGATATATATCAGCAGATGTTGAATTTATTTGTATTTGCTTGTTGTTCAACTTAAATAACTTTTGTACGTCTGAAGCTGACAAATATCTTCAGGGGTGAGACAAAGCATCAACAAGAATTAAAACTAATTGTTAAATGTTCGTCATAAATCAATATTAGCCAAAAATGTGTCTAACAACTTTCAGAGCCTAAAAACAGTTATTGTTTATGAAACGATGCATCATATATTAATACATGATATATATAATTTTTGGTATTGACAATGATATTGAATCTATTTAAAAAAATATATATATTATTATACTGTTAATTTCCACCATTTTTACATTTAGATTATATATTTGCCTTCATCTAACACTCAACGTTATTTTTTAAAAACTCTTAGACTTTTTTTCTACCTATATAATCTTTAGCAAATAAATATCCATTATTATATGATGCATTAAAAAAAAATATTTACTTAGACAAAATAGTGATGGGCTGTATCATTTTATCATTATCAGTAATCAGCCATAATCTGAATATTATTATTGGCTTATCGGTATCATATTCCAAATTTTAATGCATCATGCTGTAGGTGTGCCTACCAGTGCTTTTAGATCCCATTCAAATCACTGGAAATTATTAAAAATCACTGTATCTAATCAATCTATAACACTTACCGCCTCCACAGGTGACAGAGCAGGGGAAAAAGTCAGTTTCCCTCCACTGGTAGCGAATAGGCTGGTAAAACATGAACTGCATCACTGTGTCTTTAGGGCCACCGTACTTCACCTGAGGAGAACCCAAATTCACTTATAATGTTTACTTAAACGTAATGTCATTCACTATTAATAGCCGTATTCCTAATCACAAGTGTTATCAGATAAAATCACATTCATTTTTAAAAACCAAATGATTTTGACATCTACTGTATAAAAAGCAGTAAATTTACTCAAGGGGTCCACAGTCCAATGCATGTCCTAATTTCCATATAAAACAAAGCATACATCACCTGCCACTGAATATCCTCCAGTCTTGATTTCTAGGACTGTGATGATTAGTTAAATACAGTTTGCTGTTGCAATTAACTAAAGTAATGAGTCATGTTCAATTACTGTAAGCCGTTGTGTCAAGACTAATCAAGAATCTTCAGGCCATGAAGATGAGGAAGTTTAACATGATTACATTGTGCCATGTTTACAGTTTTACAAGGAGAGTCACTGATTCTCAATGCGGCTTTAAACTCATCATGAAGCTTCAGTTTGCATGCAATTTTTACAGTATTCACTACATCTAAAACACAGGTTCAAGAAAGACTTCTGCCTTCCCAAGAGGGTTTTAATCACCTCAAATTTCTCTATATACACCTTAACAGATGCACCTAACACGTAATGGGGCGCAGGCGGCTCGCACATGGCACTGGAAGGGGCAGCACCCATGGCGCTTTGGTAGGGATCCCAATTTCGTGGGTCATCGACGTGGTGTCGAGAGTGAACGACTGAAAGGGAACATCTCAGTTACGTATTGTAACCCTCGTTCCCTGAAGGAGGGAATGGAGACGTCACATCCCATCGCCACGGTTGCTGTACCGCCGCTGAGCTGCCAGGTCTCCGGCTCAGCTCCTCAGCGAAAACCTGGTATGCATTGCACCTGCTGCCTTTTTATACTCACGCTGTGATCAGCGGCAGCTGAATGCAATAACTGCATGTGCATTGGCTCGTTTAGTATACACTCGAAGTAGATTGGTCTATCGAAGTAATATCCCAATTTCGGCAGTCATCGACGTGACGTCTCCATTCCCTCCTTCAGGGAACGAGGTTTACCATACGTAACCAAGACGTTCTTTAATCTGATTGTTTGAGAACCATGAGATATTGTACTGGTATTGTCACAGGAGTGCCCTTTCACTGTTTGACTTCAAAAACAAGATTTAAAAAAAAAAAGATAATGTCATATTGTTTTCAGATAATGAAAATATGAACTCTAGGGTGTCACTGGTCATTCAGTGTTCATTGATACCAATAAAATTCTTCTTAGGGCCCCATAAAGGCTTGGGCCGGCCCTGCCCTTAAGAGATGAAAGGACAATATGACAAAGATAACGCTTTTTTAGAGGACATTCAAACTAATGTTTTATTGTGAATATGAGATTGAGCTGAAGAATGAATGCTGTATCAGATGCAGGTAATTACACTCGCTCAGTCCATCTCTCTTTCTCAATACTCTACTCGATATAATACAGTGAGCTTTTATTTATTAAGTAATACAATAAGCTTTTAATGAAGCATCTTAAAGTTCTTTCATTACCAGTTTTAAAGTGATGTTTTCAGATTAGTAATGGCAACAGCAATCCCACGTTTGTTGTGTGGGAAAGAACTGCCTCAACATTCTCCTCTTGTATGTTATGGAATAAAGAAACTGTAAATGATTAGAGATTTCACTTTTTTTGTGTAACTAGTTATCTTTTATTTTAGGGGATGCTTGAAGTAAATGACTTATAGGTTCAGCTGGAAATTCTCCATTACAAAACTCTCACCTTTATTGTGAAGTCTGCAGACAGCGGGCCATAGCAGCGGAGCGTCTGTCTTTCTGCTCCTCTCTGGTACTCCAGCGTATTGTTACCCAGGGTGTGAGGACCTGAAGTGCTGAACACCACCTCTTCTCTCCTGTTGTTTGGTGCATGAGCTTCAATCACTGAAATATGACATTTAAGGTTCTATGAGTGATCTTGTGGGATTACCACAAATAAGGCTGGACAGCTGTGGCCTAATGTTTAGAGAGTTGGACCCAGAGGTTGCAGGTTTGAGTCTCAGTGCTGGCAGGAGTTGTAGGTGGGGGGGTACTAAATCAGTGCTCTTATACACTGTTTATTAGTACTCATAAATCTTCCCAGTGCCTAGACATAACTAGTACAACAACTGCCTACTTGGTATTAATAAGCAGCAAATAAGAAGTTTGTTGAGGGAAAATGCTTGATTTCATAGTAAATGTATGTTACCAAATAACCATTTAAATCCTTATTTTAATCTTTGGATCTCTCACTCCTATATTAAGTTCTCGACACAGCTATTCTAATCTGGAATTTGCCATATCACAGAAAAATCAACATCCAATATGTTTGTCTGAGCAAATAAATGTTAGTTGCCATTTTTCATCACAAGACACCCTCAATAAGAGCAGACAACGTGGGAATTGAATCTTTTTGAGAGTTGTTTAGAAAAAAGGGCGTAATTATATTCAGCTGCCACTAGCCACTCTTACCAGTTGTTTGATTTTCCCTTACTGCTAACACATGTTGTTCTGTTGCTCTATTTACATGAAGGACCCGCAAATTATTTCCAAACCAGTGTATCAGTTTGCACAAAACGGAAAGACATTTATTTATATCAGAAAATGTTAAGATCCCACTGAGAATTTTCAATAATAAACAGCAATTTGATATTTTTACGACTTGAAACAATTAACAATGCAATTATTGGCACATTATAAAAGAGTTATATCTACAACATTTCAATGACCAAATCTATAGGGCAAGTTAATAAACATGGCTGTTAGAAATTGGATTACATGTAGATGCATAAATAAGATCCCTAAAGTTGCAAAGACTATAGTCTCAAACCCCAAAAGATATCCTTTATAAAAGTTATGAATACAAGTCAAACATCCACTAAATGCCCTGTAGTTCTCGGTGGATGCTTAGTTTGCAACTAAAAAGGAGTTATGCACAGGTTAAAGGGTTTAGATATCAGTGTGTGTTCAGGGAAAATAGTGGTTTTCCACAGAACGGAAGTGTGTACGTGTGAGTGTGGGTCCGTCAGATGTAAAACGGATCACTGGGATTGGACTTCGGCATACTCTCTGTGTCCGTTATGGAAGTCTGATAGATTACTGGCCCTGTCTCCAATGTACCGGGCTCTCAGCCACCACAAATTAGCCTGCATGAACACTTCATTCTTCTGCTTTATCCCAAAGTTCCCTCAAACCTCTCTCGCCAGTTCCACTCAGGTAATAGGAAATCTCTTTTTTTGGTATTTCAGGCTAGGTATAGATATAAAATCCATTGCATTCCCACACTGTGGCGACCGTGTCAAATACAGTTTGGCTGTGTCACTATGGAAGTATTGTAAAGTTCAGACTATATTGCAGATGTTGGAAGTGCTCTTTGGCAAGTCAGTCGTAGATGCTTCTGATGACCTGTGACAACTTCCTAAAAATCATGTTTCCAAAAGATTGCTGGAGTGAAAGTCTTCTTTATATTTCCATCAGGATCAGTGAATGAGGATGATCACTCAGAGATGATCAGTAAAACCCTCGCCATGCGTCCAAAGCTAATAGAAATCATTATAATCAGCAATACTGTCTACACTGGACGAGGCATGACATGATGGAAAACAAATGATTTGCACATTTGCTTTGATGAGTCCAGTTGCAGTTACAGCTGACAGTGAGCAGAGACACGGCGTAAAACATGACACAATATTAATTTTGGCCATTTAAAGCACAATCACAGTGACATATATAGGGCACAATAACACATATATCATCAAATATGGGTTCAAATGAACATCTGGGTACCAGCCTCTGCTGGTGTACTGGGGATTTGTGAATGGACAATGTAAATAAAAATGCATTAACTTTGGATGCTGTTAAGTAACTTTTAAAATTAAAATAAATTCAACAGTTCTATCTCCATACAGAAGCTATGAGACCCCATATATCATATGTATAGTTAATATGCATAATCTCACCAATCATGTCTGGTCCCTTGGCTGTGATTCTGAGGCCTCTGCTACCCATCGGCACTTCGATCACCGTTTTTATGGCTGCAGAAGAAGAGTCACAAACCAGAAAGTCATTAAAATAACACATAATTCAGTACATGAAATTCTGATACAAAAAACAACTGTACCATTTTCTAAATTCAACATGTAATGAAGTGTTTTACTCTGAAAACAGATCAGAAGTACAGCATCCCTCAGTTCATGTCAATATCCACAGATGGTATGAGCTATGGAAGTGCATGTAAATACAGTCATCACATTTCAGAGTAAATGAGTTGCAAACACACACACACACACACACACACACACACACAGCAACATGCTTATTGTGTTCAACCTCTCTCCATTAAAAAAACAAAACATTTGTGGCTTCCCAGTGTACTGCTGAAATAAGAAATCCCGCCAATTTCCAGCTCAGTACAGAGGAAACCACAACAGAGTGAGTTCTTTCAGTTATAGTTGGATTGAGAGTGCTCTTTAAAAGCAAGTGGAACGAGGGTAATGGAGAGCATGGGGAGGAAAACGGGAATTCTCTCCAGTTACGCTGTATCTTTACTACTTTTTTTATTCTTTATTTAGATTTCTTACACAAAGAGACTTATTACAAGCATAATCCCCTGAAGCGAAGTTTTCCCCCAAAAATTCTGTCATTATATACTCACCCTCATGTTTTCCATGAGGATTTTTGGAGGATCTTTAGACATATATTTTAGCAACTGGTTTGGAACAATGCAAAAAATTAGTAAATAATGACAGTATTTTATCTTTTTGTACATTTTGCGAGTAAGTGTCTTGTTCAAGGGAGATAAAGATGTCTCAAAGTTGTTCCTTAAAATATTAACATACAGTAGATAATAAAAGAGCTGTGAATGCTTTAATATCCAAACTAATTCCAAAAATAAGCAAACACTGTGAATGTTATTATTATTAATTTTTTTACATGTGTTTTACCTATATTTTAAATGATGCATTGCATTGTGTAGCATTTAAGGGTTGAAATAAATGCACACAGTATTTTCTTTTTTTTTTTTTTTGCGCTTCATTTCCAATCAAAATGTAATTTTATTATTTTATTAATTTTATTTTAAGTGCATGCAAACAGTGCAATAACATTTTATTGTTTAATTTAAGTGCGTAAGTACATAAAATCTTTTTTTCAATTGACACAACAACGTTTTAAATTCTTTAAGGAATTTTCTATTAAAATATTTTTAAAAAGTGACGTTACATTCAGCCAAGTAGGGGGTTCGATGCCTTACTCAAGGGCACCTCAGTCGTGGTTATTGCCGGCCAGAGATTCAAACCTACAACCCTAGGGTTAGGAGTCAAACTCTCTAACCACTAGGCCACGACTTCCCCTCAATATAAGTATGTAATATGTATGATACTGTATGGCAAAATTCATAACATGCCAGTTATGAAATTAACCACAAGAAGGCGTTCTATTCCAAAAATGTAAAATGTAATTAGCATCATTGTCATTTTAACCACAGAAAGCTATTAAACAGCATACTTATTCAACATACATGTTCATGAACTTCTGAGCAATATATACACAAAAAATGCATATGAATTACGTTTTTGTAATTTTCTTCAGAAATTCATGATGTAAATACACATTTTCAGTAAATACATATATGGCACCCCTTGGACCAAAAAATAAACTAGTGTTTTTAAGTTAAAAGCACAGAGGGCAAAAAGTGCTCTTGGTTTTAACAGTAAAAAACCCTTAGCTTGTAGCTTGGCAAGCTACAGCGTTCAAAGTAGCTTTCATAATAACTTCTTTAATTGAGGAACTTTGGGCTTGAATATAAGGTGTGTGGTTTGTGTAGACGCAAAGTGTTAATGCAGTTTATTGCATTAGCGGGAATTAATGAAGGAAAGAGGTGCTTTTCCTTTGACTCAGCAATTGCTTACTGCATCCAGCAATTATAGGGGTTGGAAATGAGCCAACGTCATGGGTGCCCCAAAATATTTACTTTTGGAAACATGTTTAAAAAGTTCTGGAATTTATTGCTATAATGAAATAAAGTTTCAGACACCAGTCTGTTGTAAACAGGGCAAAAAACAATGCTGCGTTTCATAATTAACAATAAAAAATACCCAAGACGTAATTGCCCTCGCTTTAAAAATAACCCAAGCATGCAAGTGTGAGTTCAAATTAGTTTATAACGAAGGGGGAAAAATACATTTAATGTGACTAACTGCTCAACAAAGATGCATCGACCCACAAGTAAAATTAAAATCACAAAAATGCTCCCATAATGCATCTGTGTTTCTTTCACACTCCTTTCAAAAATGCAGAAATTAGTCACTGCAGAGTAAAATGAATGAATTATACGAGCCAGAGGCTCATTAGCAGCTTTATTGCATTTTAATTTTAACAGATCCATGTGACGCTCTGGAATCCTGACAGTCATCCAGCCCGGATTGAAATGTTTTGGGGAATGACCAATCCAATCACTGGACTTCCATCTGGAGACCTCATGACGACTTACGAGAAGCCTACATGTCAGTGCCACGCATGTGAGTTATTAGTGAGACGGCTTTTATTAAAGAATGCATAACTTGTTTGGTTCGAGTTTCCTCATTTATCGTTTACAGGCTTTGAAAATGAATAGCATGATTGTGTGAAAACTCTTTGGTTAGGAGAAACGTTCCAGTCGCTCTGCTCCAAAACCTAGTGAGCTGTGTTGTTTTCTGCTGCTTACATTGCCAGACACCTTCTAAGGAAACATCAACTGAAACAAAACAGATTTGCAACAAATTATGACCTAAAACCCAGCTGATACCATAGAATTTGGTGATAGCATGTGGCTAAGCTAACAATGTCATATTCTACAAAGGAATTGTATACACTACCATTCAAAGGTTTGGGGTTAATATTATTTATTTGTTTATTTTAAAGACAGAAAGTAATACTTTTATTCAGCAAGTATCCATTAAATTGTTCAAAGTGACTAAAGACATTTATAATTGTATTTTATTATGATCGTATTCATAATCACCTAAATATACAAAAAGTGTCACAATGTCTACAAAAATATCAAGCAGCACAACTGTTTTTAACACTGACAATAATAGGAAAACAGCATATTAGAATGATTTCTGAAGGATCATGTGACTCTGAAGAATGGCATAATGGCTGCTGAAAATTCAGCTTTGCATCATAGGAATAAATTGCATTTTAAAATGTATTCAAATAGAAATCAGTTCATTTATATTGTAATAATATTTCACAATATTACTGTTGTCACTGTATTTCTGCACATGTGATGTTGCCAAAGGTATCTTAGAAGGTTGTATAGTCACGCTTCCTACGCTTTGGAACAGCTTTTGTGTGGGAAGTGTGCTTATGATATGCCTTAAAATGCAGCCAACTAGGCTTTGGAACGAACTGATCTGTAATCAGATTCATTTGAGTATTTTGCTGTAAGACAATGGAATTTTTGGATGAGGAAAAATCTTCGGCAGCCACTAAACACAATACACTGCAAGATCTTCCCAAAACCAACATAAAACTCAAGGCGAGAACAAAGTGTCACAGAAATAACCTTGTGTTCCTCAGGCTGGAATGTTTAAAGGCAACATTCAGCCTTACCATAAACAGGACTAAAAATGAGCAGTCTTAATTCATTTAGGGTGTGGTTATTACATAAAACAGTTCTGGTATTTGATATTTTTACACAGACATGATTTCAGCAAAGGCATCCTGCCTAAAAACCCAGCAGACAGAAACACAAACTGAGTACTTGGGTAATAATCTTAAATAAATGACAGCTAGCTATATACAAGCAAGAGCCACAGAATAATGTGTGTTATTTCTCACAAATGGGCTGAGATTCCCTCACACGCGTAAAAGGAAATCATTACCTCTATCTTCAGTCCAAGAATGCAAACAATCCTTCTGCTGGCATTCACATAAATTAAGCAGGCAAATAAAGCTGCCAACGTTTGCACTCGCTGAAGACCACAGGAAAAGTAAGACTGCTTAACACACATAAGAGTTCATGGCTTTAGTGTTTCTGAACCTTGAGGATTATTTGATTTCATACAGCGATAAAAGAAAATCTAATTTAAGAAAAAAGGGAGACACTGCAGGTGAATAGGGTAAAAAAATCACCTTACTTATCCAGTTGATTGATTACATTGATTATTGCAAAAAAAAATTATATTACAAGTTTTCAAAAATGTTATGTTTAAATATGCAAATGATGCATTATTTAACGAAATATGCGCTTATTTGCATAAATGTCTAGTACAAAAATCAGAACACTAGATGAAGTCAGTTTAAAAAAAAAAAGAATTTTTTTACATATTAGAGTCAAATGTTTTTACAGGGGGAATTCTGGGTATCTTTTTTGTCACTCCATACTTCATATATATATATATATATATATATATATATATATATATATATATATATATATATATATATATATAAAATCAAGGAAATATATATGAACAAATCCCTCTGTAAAAACAGGAATAAAAATGTAAAGTTTGCTGTGTGTAAGAGCTACTGAAGTTGCGATTTATGGCTCAGTGTTGGAGAAACGGCCTTTAAAAATATGTGTTGTAATTTAAATCTATTGACACAAACAGATAAAGTGCTATAAAAGAAACAGTGTCTTTTGGATGTTTTCCTTCCACTAGTTTGAAAAATCACTTTATGAAAAACCAAAAAGCCCAAAATCTCAAAATTGACAGGTGCTTGAAAAACAGTGTTTTTGCCTGCAGTGTCTCACCTTAAAGGTGGGGAATGTATTTTTCAAAAACACTTTTGAAAACTGAGTTGGGCCGAGTTACAAAACAAACTTGTAGCCAATCGGCAATTAGGGGCATGTCTACTCATGATGGGGACAAAAGAGCGCTCAGCGACGACAGAAAGATAGAGATGGCAGATAAAAAACAAAAGAGGAAAATGTCTGCAGAACAAAAGAGGGCTTACTATAAGGCAAGAAGTAGGACCAGTGCAAATTTCAGATCAGCTTTCCAGCACTGGAGATGAGTAACATAGGTTTTGCTTTGTTTCACAGAACTAATATAAGCTGGCTTTTGCTTGAATATATATATATATATATATATACAATTGTATACACAATGAGACTTTTTCCACAAATCAAAAATGCTTCAAAATTAAGCTCTAACTTTTAAACAATTCCAGTCCAAATGTCATTGGTTGAGGAAATGCTCCAATTCTAGTATGGAAGTAATCATTTTTAACCATTTGAAAATAATATTTTAAACATTTATTGTCTCCACACATTCAGGTGGGAATTAAATAAATTACACATAAATGATACCAAAACAGCCATATTAAAACATTTTTTTACTACTTCCATCTTACTCCACTCTCTTTCAGTGTCAAAACTGAAGCTTTGTTATGGCATTCACACTCTGTTTATGAACAGTTAACTCTGCTTACTTTGATTAGATTGCCCATCATTTTGACATTGATGAGCACTGTTAGACCACTTAGGGACACCAGCCTAAAACTGGTCCCCCTCGCTGTCTACGCTAGTCACGGCCCTGGGCTGATCCAATGTTGTTGTGACTGGCTGCTCGGGATGCTCCAACAAACAGAGCAACAGTCTAAAAAACAAAACCAAGTGTAGCACCAACAAAGGAGAATGTGCTCATGTTTGCGTATACCTACGTTCTTCAGGTGACACGTGGGGCACAGCCTGGCCTCGGACCAGTCGACAAGTGGAACCGTCTCCAGCGCACACACCACAGTTGTCCTCTTTAGCGTTGCTTCCCAGTTGTCTGTCACAACCAACTTCCTGTTGGAAATAACAGAGGCATAACTCAGAAAAAGGCAAAATGGGAAAGAAAGTACAAATGATGATAAAAAGATTACTTTAGAGTCCAAATCAGACTCATTTCTGGCTGAAACACTATTTTGAGAGGCAACTGAATTCTGCAGGAGCTCAACCAATAAATCATGCTTCCTCCATAAAAGAATAGAAACTGGCAATAAAATAACGTGGATTGAGAAACTGGCTCTAATGTTTAAGCTCTAACAAAAACATAAAAATTCATGGACAATTGGCATATAAAGCATGCAAGTTGCAGAATCATTTTTCATAAGTTTTCAACCCTTGCACACAAGTTCCCTCCCAGCGTTCCTCAGTATTCACCCAGTAATCTGTTCTTCAGATAGTGATGTTCTGCAAGGAATCTGCCATCTGCACCCGAAAAGCTGCCCAGTTTTAATGCAAAATTCTGCTTACATTAGCAGGGCAATAGGGAAAGCAGCCAAAGAAAGCAAACAGCATGACTTTACCCAGTAGCTCTGGTAAACAAGCACAAGTAAACAGACAAGCATCATTTACTCCAATTTGCCTAACACTCACAGGGGCTGAGGTCAAATTCGGTGCAATGCAAGAGAAGTTTCATCCACATTGTTGAATTCATTGTTACCATGCAGTACTGCATTGAATACTGATGATAGTACTGTATCTGATTTGGTTTGAGTATATTGTGTTTCTTTGCAATGGGCCAAATGGAAAACAGAGAGTCCACGTCTACTGAAAACATTAGGAAAACTTTGAGAAAGTTCTCCCAAAAATGAAAATTCTGTCATCATGTACCATCATGTTGTTCCAAAACCTGTATTACTTTCATTTTTTGGTGTAACAGAAAAGCAAAGTTTAGCTGAATGTGCCAGATGCCATTTTCAAAGTAAACTGGAAATGGGACCCATTTGAGCTCCAAAACTGAAAAAAAAAACTCCATAAAAGTAAGATTTGTGCACTACATTTTAAAGCTTTCAAAGCCATAAGATATCGTGTAAGGAATATACGAACACATACATTTTTATTTGTAATTTGGTTGAAATATTGCCCTCAAATCTTATTAAGGCTTCCACATATCCAGATTTCAACATCTTGTTCAGTTACACAACATGCAAGAGCAAATGGACATCAAACATGCCTTTAATGCACCACTTCTGAATATATTCAGAACCACAAAAGAGATTTTTTTTAAAAGATTTTAGTTGAATTATGACTTGTGCCAGTCAGTCCACAAAAAAAGCTAATGACTTCCGAGGACTTTGAAAATTGTGTACAAGTAATATGGACTACTTGTATGGTATTCACCCCTTTTCATCATTCAGAATAAAAAATTTTGCATTCCACATGGGAAAAGAGAACCACATGAGCACATCAAACACAGCCAAGGAAACTTTCAAAACAATGCAAAGTTATTCAAGCTCTAGGTGCACTGGAAAACTATTTGCAAAATTAATGCAAAATTAGTGCTAAATAAACTATTTTATAAATGCAAGTAATAATGATAATTTCCAATCAGTTGGAAAACCTTGTTTTTGGAAATCCTGCGTTTTTAACTTCCTAAAGCGGAGCCATGGTCGAATGGAAACTCAATCTCTGTCTTTCTGTGGATGCAGGCCACTTTCTCTCTTTTGCTCGCATACAGACACAGAACTGAGGTTAATCTGGCAGAATCATGACCTAAATATACCCCAAATCCCCACGTGTAACACTGAAAAATAGACAGTTTTCCTACGTACATTTCCTATGTCGCATATTCCCACGTCATTATTATATTATCTTTCCATTTTTTTTTCTTTCGGAAATGTGAGCTGCGCTGTTAGAAACATCCAGAATGGAAAATCTGTTGGCATCAGTACCACCAAACAATAACATTATGCTTTTGGACACGCAATTAAAAAAGACTGATACTATGGCAGAAGGAGATGCTTCAGTGGATGGAGACTTGATTTATATATACCAGGGATCCTCAAATCTGGACCTTGAGATCCACTTTCCAGCAGAGTTTAGATCTAACCCTAATCAAACACACCTGAGCATGCTAATCAATGCCAATCAATGTCTTTGGGATCATTAGAAAATCACAGGCAGGTGACTTTGACCAGGGTTGTAGCTAAACTCTGCAGTTCATTGGACCTCCAGGGTAAGATTTGAGGAAGGGGAATATATACTGTATTCAGGAAAAGAATTGAATAAAACTGTAAAGCTTATTCTCATTGTGCTAATACTCTTGTAATGCATGTCAGAACAGGGCTGAAAAGGTCAAGAATTCTTCTAACTCTATTAAAGCATAAAAATACCATAATGTATTGACGTTTTTGTATTTTTAATGTGTTTTTGATGTGTTTGATATTAAAAATAGTAAAATAAAATCTTTAATAAGAATAAATGAACCTTTTATTAATATGGTGACATTTTATTTTATTACCATTTTAATTGAAATATTATTTATTATTGTGAAGTTTTATTATTCAGTTAAATGCTACTGTTATTTAACAAAACAAAACAATACATATATATAAAATAACTATATTGAGATATGCTGCCTTATGGCAACTCTTATAATATAATGCACTGATATTTCAAACTCAAAGGGAGTTTACATAGCTTAAGTTAATTGATGTTCACCTGACAAATCCCGCTGATGCACATATCCAGAGAATCTGCTTTGCACCGAGTGCCGTCCAACACTTTGGGCGCCAGTTCCACCACCAGGCTTTTGCCCCGGGCTTGACATCGGAGTGCGCAGGGTGAAATAGGATCATATGTCACAGGTATCCACTCGTAGGTTTGTCCCTGGTACTTGATGTCATTGTGGGCGGAGCATTGTTGAGCCCTGAAGTCACCTGACTCTGGTGGACAGTCCTGATTGGAAGAAAGACATTGGTAAGATACATTTTTTTATTATACATTTTTTATTAGCACCAGACAAATTTAAAAGAGTTAGTAAGAATCATGTTAATTATAAATAATTTACTGCCATTTTTGGGTAATCGTGTAATCAATAAAAAGTAACTGTAGTCTCATTATGAGTATTGTAAAAGGTAATATAATCTAATTTCATGTATAATTTTTTTGTAATATGATTATGCAATCCAGATCACATAAAATCAGTTACTACTCAGCACAATCTTTGACTATAATATAGTAACTCTGACATTTAATATGCCCAAAAGTAGCTGACCTGACAATGTGACTGGAAATGTTATTTTCTACACAGCGAGATTAAATCGTGAATGTGTGTAACATCATAAAGCTTATGCAGATGACTGGTTGCATAAACGAATGGTGACAGTGTAATTGAACTGTGGCAAGCCTCCATGTTTAAAAAAATAATATTTCCTATTTCATCTCCTGTGCACTGAAGAAAACCACAATTCTTCCTCTGCAGCTCAGGACTCTGAACTCATTTAATCATTCGATCTGCTCAGAACCCCCATGTGCAAAGATCATCAGCGATGCATCTCAGTCGGATAGAGTAATTACATATCACAAAGGCTTCAATGTCAGGATCAGTCATGGAAATAAAAAGAACAATTCAATAATGAATCTCATCTATGGCAACTATAAAGCCTGACAGGAAGACCAAGCATCGGTTCTCACTGTTTTGATGGAAGTGCGATAAATGTTATGCTGGGAATCTTTCCCAGATGCCTCTGATTGGAATTGTGAGTGAAGGAGGAATGTGATTCCAGATGAAAGCACTTCACGGGTAGAAAAAACACCAGCTTTTGATTCAAATGCTCTTTGTGACACACGGTCATCTAACAGCTCTCAACGTGAGTATTGGCTGAATCATAGGACAAAATTCTGGTTCCATAACAATTCCATTAACATCACAAACTAGACATCGCTAATAGAAAATTTACTTCACTTGCATTAGTGAAAAAATGTAAAAAAATTCAAGAGTGGTTAATGGAATCAAATTTCATGAAAAGCATTTGGTTCCACACCATTTTTGTAAAAAATCAACTGATTGTAAAAAGGACCAGTTTCTCATTCCCATTTTCAAAATGTACATGACATGAGATGCTTTCAGAGAGAAATATCACATTTGTTTCCAAATTGTTTGCTAATCAAAAAAAATATTTCAATGCTTTTACGAGGGAATGTAAATATTCTCTGGGGAATGCAATCATTTTGCAAGAGAACATAAGTTTCTTGAGGGAACACACAAGTTTTGTGAGAGAATGCAAATATATTGTATTTTGTATATCTCATGGTAATGCAAATGTTTTGTGAGAGAACACAATGTTTCCTGTGAGTACACAATAAAACACAAGAAGACGGCAAATGTTTTTTTTTTCATCACAATAACCTTTTAGGGGCTCCGTACCCTTTGAAATATTTCTGTTGCTATATTTCACAGTGTTTACCAATATAATCGCATATTTTGGCCAAAATTGCATAGTATTATATGAAAAACTGCCTTGTGTATGCTACTGTATTCTGTATGCTATTTTGGAAAGATATTTTAAAATAGACTGCATAGTATATGCAGTATGAAGTCAATTGTAAAAGATTTTAGCAACACCAGTTTAGAGACAAATTTTCACTTATGTTGTTGCTTATAAGCTTGCATTTTATTAGCATATTGGATGTTTAATAGTATTATAACTCACAATGCCTTATTCTGCATGACTATATTTTAGATCACTTAACACCTAACGTTACCTACTGTAACACCTAAACTTAACTACTTTATTAATTTTTAACAAGCAGCTAGTGTAGACTTTATTGAGGCAAAAGTCTTATTTAATAGTTAGCTAATAGTGGGAATTGGTAATCAAACTAAACTGTAACCTGGGTTTAATTCACAGAGCCGTGAGTGTTTAATGGGCCGAACAACCAAATTAGTCCAAATATCGAATGGACGAACAAGCAAGTTATGAGGGATCTGTTTATGAACAACCGGCACTCCAATACTGTGTAAATCTGCTTCTGCAGACACAGATCGCTGTTGGGTCTCATAACATCGACTTACTGTGCTGCTGCATGTTCTGTAGCGGATGTTCCTGCCCTCACAGTTCCTGTGGAAAAAACACAAAACTAAATCAGATATGGTACGATGTCATTGTTCTTCTTTGTGGCACAGCCCCCTCCATCTTTTGCCTCAACAGTAATCATTTTTAGACCTGCTCCTGATCATTCTCTCTTTAAACCGCTCACTTGTTGATAAGGTTCTTTTTCTGTTTGTGTGCTTCTTGGGAACATAAAATGAATGCATGCTATATAAAAAAGTAAATATAATAATATATTTACTATATAAAATACTATAATATTTATAAATTAAAACCATTAAAAACATGATTCCTTGAAATAAAATAAATATTAACTGAAATAAAATATAAAAAAATTGTATTTTTCAAGTAGTTACCAAGACCATATATAACTAAACCTAAAAAAAATAAAAAATAAATAAATAAATATATATATATATATATATATATATAAAACAAAAAACACAACAAAATGACTAAAACTCCTAAATAAAAAATAAATAGAAACTATAATAGTATCTTAATAATACCAAAAAAAAAAACACTGCTCAGAATGAATGTGAATGCTATACATAAATATATATATATATATATATATATATATATATATATATATATATATATATATTTTTTTTTTTTTTTTTTTTTTTTTTTTTTTTTTTTTATCGGTTCAGATACCGTTTAGGCACCCATAGCATTTTAAAAGTATTGATTTGGCACTGGTATCATAAAAAAACCCAATCGATACCCAACCCTAGCATTCTGTTTGAATATTCTTGGAAAAAAAATAATTAATCAGACATTAATCAGAAGCATTTAATTACAAATCCTTAAGAATAATCTTAACTTGAGGGTCAGCAGAGCATTTGCAATGAGATCCAAAGCAAGGCTTAATTGGCCCAATTATTTTCAGTTATATCTAACTGGTCAATTAGCTTTAAATGAGATTCATTTTCTATGTGCATTGCTTTATCTTTTGGCATCTACCCTCCAGCTATGAAGTAATGGGCACTGAGCTACAAAAACACAACTGCGTCCAACACAATAAAAAACAGATATCAGTATTACTGTTCAGAAACAGATAAGCCATTCATTGGGTGATTTCCACTTTTTTAGTCTGTTTTTTTCAGTAAGGTCCTATACACCTGAAGAGAGCTATTTGTTAGCGGTCACATTAATTTCAATGGCAGTTAGCATGTGACTAATTACTCCAGAAAAGTAAAAAAAAAAGATATCATGGCAGTGTTGACTAGCTGATGGAACTCTCCATTTAAAGGGTATGACATGGGGGCAAAACAAGCAAGGATCAGCTAAATATCACTCAAGAATGGAATTGTCTCCCACATATTAGCCAACACAAGCAATCTAAGCATTTTCGAGCGAGTAAAACTGAGTTGAGAACTTGAGAAAAACTTGAGTTGAGAAAAACAGACACCACCGGAAAACTATGCAATTGCTTACAAGGCAGTGTTCACTGTACACCCTAACAATCAAAATAATTAATCAGTTTGAGTAGGGAACATTTATGTAAAAAACTTTTTTTTTATTTTGATTTCACAAAACTGACACATTTAACACACTTTGAATTGTTTCATTGTTTTGAGTTTAATTAACTTGTTTTAAACAAAGACTAATGAAAAGATTCACATTAATCAGATCTTCTTTTAAATGTTTGCTGAAATAAATACCGGATTGATTCACAGCTTTTGAGAATCAATATCAAATCGACTTCATTTAATTCAATTCGATTCAAGTTTATTTGTATAGAGCTTTTTACAATACAAATCATTGCAATTTTTTTTTTACAGAAAATTAAATTTCTTTAATATTTAATAGTAGCTTATATGTGGTGAATGTCAGTTTATGTGCATATGACAGGAATTATCAGAAATATTAATACAAGACGTAGTCAACCAGACACTATTAATAGCAATTATTATATGATTCAATCACACTTGTAGCAATATTTTTTTGTTTTGTATGTTGTTTCAGGGTTAGTATAATCTGATTTAAAAGAAAAGATTAATCAAAAAAAAAAAAAAGAGAAATTGCCCAGCACTAGTCACAAGTCTCCCAGTTTTCATCCAAAATATCTTTACGATTATGAAGTTAGCAAACTTTACTTTTTAGTTTGTGAAGAAAAAAAAAAAGCCAATTAGCAATTCAAGACTATAATATTATAAATAGAAAACACATTTTCCTGTATCAATGCATGATTCAATTCTCTCTATTTTATTTTAATGTAATGCATCATTCATGGTGTGTGTAAAATTTGAGCAACAAAACCTTTTTGCTTTCCTTTAGATGGAGAAAGTAAGACAGAAATAGAAGGGGAATTAGAAGGAGGGAGAAAGACAGACTGTTAAATCCAAAGTGTTTGTCTTGATTTCCGTTCTTTCTGGAAACAAAGCTCTTCTTAGTCCTGTCTGAGGTCAGCCATAACCACGAGTGGCCTGACATCACAATGACAGATATCTGCTGTTGACCACTGAAATCAACTGTGGGTCTGTCATATAGAGCACAACATGACAAACACGGATATTTGACAGGATGTTCACTATATGCTCTTCTCTGTGAAGACAGGTGACGCACATCTGTCTCTAAACAGGAAAGTCAATTTAGTTATCAGAAAAGCATAATTTATTTGCAAAAGCCATTTGCTTTGATAGAATGCTAAATAATGTTAAGTGGTTGGAAATCACTGTTGTAGTATAATGTTGTTTACATGCATTTGTTGTTGTCGTAAAGCAGTCCGCCGTTTTCCCATAATTTCATACCCGTTCACCACCTTGTTGATCCTAGGACAACATGCCAATCAACCAATCAGAATCGAGGGATAACTTTTCAGGAAATATTTTTTTAGGCTTAAAATCAGGATTTGGTGCTTCTACACCTTGTTTATCAGCTTTCATTTCCTTCTGATTTTAGGAATAATTATGGGTAGGGTTAGGTTTAGGGTTAGGGATTGGGTGAAGTCTATATTTTTGGACAGTAATGTTGATCCAGGATCATCTAATGATGTTGATCCAGGAACATGTCTTACTTGGCAAAATCACGGCGACCCCAAACTTACATACTCCCAGAACAGCAGTTTGGGTGGAATGTGAGAAAGAAACAGAAGCCGTTCGCCTTATTAGAAGTCAGTGTGCCATCAGAATGATTTTAAAACTAATATTTCAAGATTACACGCAGTAGCTCTTAAGGAGGGGGTTAGTGTTTTAGATGTCATGAAGTTATGAATGCATACGTGTGCACTTGCTCACCCCCCATTGAGACACCTGCGCAGAGAATACGAGGCTCCGCCTCCACAGGTACGAGAACAGTCGCTCCACGTGCCCCAGGCGTCCCAACCAGTTTCCCTCTCTTCATCTGAGCGTGTCGTTCTTGAAGACTGCAAGACACAAAAACACCAACATGTACTGAACTGTACTGCTTTTTTATGCTAAAACTCAAATCCCAATTAAAAATGCAGAATCCATTATGGCAGTCAATGTTATGTTATAGATGCATGACCAGGCAATTGTTGATATGCTCTGTTGACAAGAAAAAATATTTATTTACAATGGCTACCGTCAACTGCTTGGTTACCAGCTTTGTTCAAAATATATTCGTACAGCTTTGGAACATCTTGAGGTTGAGAAAATGATAACAGAATTTTATTTTTGAATGAACTAACCCTGACCCTAACTGTACTCCCATTCACACCAACACTAAAATGATAAAGACAGAAAAGAACAATATCGTTGGAATCAATTCAGGACTATTTATTCCAGCTAATAAATGATAAAATCATCAACAGCCAATCAAAAGCACTCAACTTGAGCTTGAGCTTTTAAAGAGGCAGACAACAAAACTGCATCGTGGTTATGATAAACAGAACATTATTGTACATTGGTGTGGATACTAATATAGCCATCAGCAACCATTCATAGCACTCGAGTTTATTTTTCTATTATAGATGGATGAATCTGAATGACCAGGCAAATGATGTGTTCTGTACAAGTAAAGGCAAGACATTGCAATCTAATGGCCTGTTGACAGCAAGAATGATAACTTAAAAATCTTTTTAAAAATACATCTTCATCATTATAGTTATTGCCCTTGGTGTGAACAGGCCTTCAATTGTTCAGTGATGCCCTATTGTAGATCTCAGGTTCTCCAGTTTTCCACTGAAATATCGTATCGCTCTCAATTGAGACTGTTATTGCTTGACAAACATTTTTTCTCTTCAAGGAAAAAGGATAATTCATTCTCCAGTATTATTTATGTTTGGTCAGCCACCTATCCACTGAGCTCCTCCACTCTTCCCACCAGTAAATCCCTCTTGGACACCAGCTACACACTGACCTTGAACATTAGCTGGGCTCCAGAAAACTTCTGCTTGATTTCTTTACCCACTCAAACTCTCCTGTGTGTTGATACAATTTATACAGCAAAATATACTCTTGATATATCCTGCCCCACTCAGTCACTTCACTTCCTGTCTAGCAACTGTCCTATCCTTATAAAGGCAAAAATGACAAAAATATAAATCTTGAAAAAAAGACTTGCCAAACTTGACATCATTGATTCCACAGGTTCATAAACATAGTGTTGTTTCAAAGATGCATAATGAATGAGATTCAAGTGCTGCAGTGGAGGGCACGGTTTTCAGTAAATAACAAATTTATATATATACAGCATTGAAGAATTAAGTAATGACAGAAATATAATTTTTGGACCAATCTGTTTCCTTAAATCTCTTATGCTCTCCAAATAGGGTGTACAGAAAAAAAATATATATTTATTTTAAAAAAGAGGAATATTGTGAAAATTTGGCACACAATACATTTTTATTATTTTTTTTATCAATCTTTTTCTTTAAGGATTCTTTGATAAATAGAAAGTTCAAAAGAGTTGATCAGTTGTTGCATAAAAGTATTAATTTCTTTCAAATAAATAAATAAATAAATATCTTACTGTCCCCGAACTTGAATAGCAGTGCAGACATCTTTTAACAAGGCTCTCTGATGGATAATGTGCAGTTGTTCTGTGGGAAATATAGGTTTCTTTTGGCATTCTACAAATTCTTACTAATTTTCGTTTGGAAAATGTAACATCTCTGCTTGTACAGTTCTATTACCATGAATGTGTGTGTAGAGGCTTTCTTAATTTCAGTTGTTGGACCAGAGTCCTAGTTAAACAGTCCGTCAGTAGTTGCCAATGAAAACAGACTAGCCGTGCTGGGCTTTGACTAGCTAGCCTTGCAGCGCTGATGGGATGTCAGTTTTACAATGATCTAATGGTGATCCATTTCCCTGAAGACTGAACTTTCCAGTCAAGAGAGATGCTATAAATTGCCCTTAGATTGAATTTCAAATTGTTTTTAAAATTACTATCGCAGGTTCTTCCATAAGACTTCCTGACTTATTTATGGTTTCTCCGCAAACTCACCAGGTACAAAAGCAGCCAGTTTACTCCTGTCTCTTCTCATTACAAATCCCGGACCTAAAAATGGGACTTAAAGAGCTCATATCAATTATTCGAATATCAATATTTGATTGAGAGGAGAAAACAACAATCATTTATTGTCTATGCTAAAGCTGAGGACTGTATTGGCTAATGCTAGCTAGGGTTTAGCGAAGTTCAGGTTTCATTAGCAATGTTGTCAAGCCCTGTGTATAAACAATGGCACGCAAACAGACATTATATAGCGATATAAATATTACATTTTGTGCTACAGTTTAGTGAATAACACTGTTAAATTTAATTACTAGTAAATGAAGCAATTACAAATTACTTAATAGAGCACAACATATATAAAATATATGTATGTACGTAAAGTTATTTTAGTTACTTATTTTTTATGTATTTTTCAATAAGTTATTTATTTAATAAATAACTTAATAATTATTTAAGTAAAGATAATTAATTATTTGGAACATGAAGCTCAGTCCAAATACTTGAAGCCAGAATGAATGTGAGAAACTAAATGACAGGGAGACCACGCACCAAATGTGCGACTCAGAAAACCAAACACCTCGCTCAGGTTATGCACAGATTTCTGATCTAGCACACAGTCACATAGGCTTTGTTTACATTATGATTTCATATTGAATTTAATATTCAGTCTTAGAATTCAGATGGACACACCCTCAATGCCAAATGTAGCCTGTCATTATTTAATTCAGCACATTTAACAGAATTAAAGCCTAAATATTAATCCCATTTAGGATTCTGGTGTTTGTTTTTAATGAAGTGAAAGAAATTTGTGTCATGAAGTCTGCAAGGGCAAAACATTTCATTAAATATGGGATTTATTGAAAGCTATGGCACCATGTGGAAATGTAATTATTCCTTGTCGTATCCAACACCTGCCTCCAATCATTCAGTTGTGTGAGAGATGTTTATGTATTGTTTTAATGACGTGAAAATTGCTAAATAAACAGAATCTAAATGTTTAGTTTGTGTTTGCCAATAATTATGCCAATTTAGCATTTTGAGCGCAAGTACATAGAGGCTAACTGGGCCTCAACATACACTAAATCACTCTTTAAAAAATAATAATGGTGATTGATAAGGCATCTATTTCTCATGCAAAGTTATACATCAAGTTAAAAATGTAGAGAAGGGAGAATTTTGTTAAATTTCTTAATCTGAAATAGTAAACTTTTCTTGTTGAGCAACGATTTTACTACAGACATGAATGATGACAAACTTACAATGGTCTTCAGAGGGGTGGGTCTTGGAAACCCTAGCAACTACATAGCAATGTCCTTAGAGCCCTTCACAACAGTTTAGCAAACCGCATGGCAACACCTCCATAAGATCCCAGCATCATGAGGGTTTTAGCTGGACAAGCATATCTCTTAGAAAATCAAGTATTTTGATATTTTCAAGTACAGGTATTAAGTAAAAACTTAAAAAGCTTCAACTTTTTTCAGTTAATTTCAACCATGACCCATAAATGGTGATAAGGGAGAAAGCAAAACATTCATCATTCGTGCATTTAAAAAAAAAAAAAAAGATTATATTATTAGGGGAAACAATGGTCATTGAAATAAAGCTGAAATAAAATATTCACTTATTTCAGGCAACATTAAAGAACATTTAAGAACTAAAATGGCAAAATAAATGACTATGAATAAATAAATCATTTTTCTTTAGACAATCAAGTTCATGTTGATTTTAAATACAGGCATATAAATATGACCTATACATGGCGATAAAAAATCATTTAAAATGTTAAATTCTTTAAAAATTATCTTAAATTATTTCTGTTTTTGTTTTAACCCAATGCATTTACACTTTTTTTATACTATTTTTTTTCATTAATAAAGTTGAAATAAAATAAAATATCACAGAAATTAGAAAAGTTGCCTTGGCAATTAACTGAAGCACTAAAATTGTTCTAAAATAAACTACAGTACTAAAATGGTTAGAACTAAAAATAAAATAAATTAACCATTTTCTTTAGAAAATCAAGTTCATTTTGATATTTGCAAATACTGTTAACTCTTATCTCAATGCTAACTTATAAATAGTACTAAAAGCAAGAAAAAATAACTATTAAAATTCAATTAAATCACCCTAAATTCATCATTCTGTTTTCTTAACCCAATATATTTTATGTTTTAATCACAATGAAATAAAGTAAAATGTAAAAATGTAATAAAAAAATCTAAAGTTGCAAGAAAATTATAAATGGTTCTAAAGGAGAATGACATAAAACAAATCTATTACATTGAAAATTGTATTAAAATCAACCTAAATTCATCATTCTGCTTTTGAGTTCTCATCTTCCAGGTCAGTGCAATGTACTTCCTAGCAACAGTGAAGGCTATGTTTGCATAATTTTATTTTGTGGTTGTGTCTGAGATTAAAATCAGTGCAATTTCCTAAGAGACAGCGCTCTGAGTTCACTGGAAATGGAGTGTCCAATATTTTGGCCACTGTATTTCTAAGCTCTTGCCAACATTTTTTACTTTACTGCACCCAACTGTACTTTCTTCTAAGCCACATGTGAAATATTTCTCTGGTGTTTCTGGATTATAACTATGCATCTTTATGGAGTGTAATATGGTTAGTATATAATCAAGTCTAAATCTAAACTTAATTAAAATAATGACTTTGTTCCAAATTTATTGAGTAAGAACACAGCAGTCAGAGAGCAAGGTAACTCAGTTTTTTTACCGAAGCCATTGTCACTGCATTGTTGGGAAAAAAGCATTTGATCTATAAAGATGTACAATTCATATTCTCATGTCTCTCTTGATTTGTCAACACTAGAAACTGAGTGAGCTGAAAGTATATTTTGGACAAGAGCGCTCCAGAATACAGTGCAACCTCAAATAACTCCTCTGTGCTTGTCAGTTTAGGTAATGCCTGTGATTGCCAAGACTGCTCCTTGGGAAAAATCTTGGATGTAACAAATAATGTACTTGTTAGATAGATCATGTTTGTTTGTCACTTATGTTCTCTCCTCCAGGAGTACTTTCAAACAAAGATGCAACAAATCAGGGTTTGTGTAGGCGAATAGTCACAAGATGAATTACTCTAGTCAGTTTAATGGATCAGTTTATGGCAAGGATAAAAGTAGTCTACAGTGGAGGCTTTACAGCCAATATACAGCATTAGCTTAAATTTTAGCATGAGGTTTATAATGCAAAGCTTTCACCCAGTTTAAAAGACATGTAAATGCTGAATTTAAGGGAAAAAAATTACATAGCCTTGCAAACTCATGAAAAGTGAAAAAGATGGGATGATCTAAACAATACAATCTTACATTAGATCCTATTTTAATGAATGTAAATGCAAAAAAAGGAAAGAATGAATGAATGGATGAATAATCTCTCAGAATTTGGAGAACATTGCAGTAAATGTAACATTAGAAAAATGGAAGTCTTAAACGCTGAATGCATACTTTTGAAATATGAATAAAAAGGATTTTGTGGTAGATTATGTGGTATTAATGAATCAGAGCATGTTCTCTGACAGATACCGAGTTCCTGAGCGACTCTGTACTCGAGAATGCCGGGAAAAAAAATATCATGACTGACATTTGCATACAATCCTTGTAAATACACCATTACATACTGTAGCAGTAAATAAGTTTTAAATCATTAATCAAATCAATCAAAATCTCCCTCCAGCCTTCACCCACATATTTTGATTTAAAATGGCAATTTTTGCTGAAAGTCATCAAGTGTGCAACAAAGACAATAAGACTACAATCCAGGATTTTGAAATGTGCCTAAAAACTATTTTAAATACTACCACCAGACTGTCCCTGAATGAACACATGAAGCTTAGCCTGTAATAATAGGTTCTGGGCAATCACTCAGTTAGCAATGGCATGAAAACATTTATATATATTTTTATAAATAACTCTCATTATAGTAATGAATTTTGAACTTTGGAGTCCTGATCTTTCTTCTTTATAAAATTCCAGAACAAAAACATCAAACTTATTCTTAACTGTAGCTCCCATAAATATTTAAAATGTTAATATGTACTATCATCTTGCAAAAATGATGTCATGTGGAGCCCAAGTCTGCGCAGTACTGATCATGAGGTGGTGCCGCTACAGGTAAACACAGTATTTAGATGCATCATTAGTGGCTGTATCTATATAGGCCACTATACATGAGACGTCTGCCGTATTAGAAGGGTCAACTTGACATCATTCACCATAATACTCACTGAATATTCAAAGATGCCACAATCCTATGGTTCTGTCTGTCTCTCGCATTCTAACCTGTGAAAGATTTTCCGTTTCTTTGGGAATTAAAATCCTGACGCTTTTTACAACCATTGCCACAGAATTGTGGCATCTTCAAATATTCATTGATTAGTATGGTGAATGATGTCAAGTTGACCATTACAAGATGTGCTTGGAGCTGTCTAATGAGGCATCTACCCATACATATCAATGGAAGCCACAGTATTAAAGTCCCGCCAAAACTCCCGCAGACCCAATCACAAGCTCACAATCATGACACAACACGCCGTTTTTTTATACAATCAGATAACAAACTGAAAGCATACTTATTAGAAAAACGAACACTTGAACATACATTCGTGTACCAAGAACTAACGAAAATAATGGAAAAAATATTTGAAGTGTAATTTGATCATTTAGTTTGGCTCACGTCCCATTCGATTACATGGAGAGGGCCGGGTTTATGACCTACACTGCAGCCAGCCACCAGATGGTGATCGAAATAGTTTGGCTTCACTTTTCAGGCACACGTAGATCATTCTGATGATGGACTTTGGCTCAAGCATTTCAGAATTATTAAAATAACATTTGAAATGGTGTGCGATGAGATCAGTGAGCTGGTTCGTTCAGTTATCCAGTCACATGATCTATTGAGGCTCCATTGTAGTTTTTTTTGCACATCTTCTTATCAGATTTAAAATAAAAATAAATACAAATAATTGCATCGGTTTTTATGCACATTTTAGAATTTATGCTTATCTTGGCATTTCCATCCAGCATTTTTAATATGATATCCCAACATTCACATAAAAATAGATGGATGGAAACATAGCTATTGAACTGTCTGGAGCTGAATAATGACAGTATTGTCTTGCTACATAAATAATTGTCTTGCTAAATAATAATGGTGACTTGGCAGTTACAACTTATGAATAGCAATTAGTGCTCATCTTGTAAATAAAATAATTTCAACATTGATGGAGGGCAGTATAACTTGTCCATCTTTATCAGTTGCCTTCCCACTGTAAACATCTTTAATGCAAACATAACAAATCTGATTTGAAAAATAGAGCCATGTTTTTGCCTACCGCATAATGTTGTCTCAGAGAAAAAAAAAATGCTACAGTTTACTTCAGTTAAATGTGAACACTTTCTAACAGTAGCTTATCCTGCATATCACGACCACAAGTTTACCCAAAATATACAAGCATATTTCTCAAAATGAGGAGGTGGTTTTGAGGGAAGTTGCTGATTTCCTGTAGCACAGCTGGTAAAAATAGCGATGCTATGATTTTGCATGGATATGGATATGGATTTGCTAATGCTTCTGACTCTGCCATCTCAATTTTTGAGTTGCTGCATTACGAAATTACCACAATTCCTAACGTGATGAAAGTACATGTTCTCAGCATTGCTAAAGTGGATATTAGCAACAATGATCCATTGATGGACATTCAGAAGTAGGAGAAAAGGTTGTGTTCCTCACATCGAAATCCAACATATTTGTTTAGAACTGTTTTAAACAGTGCTTGATCTGTGCATATTTCTCTCCGTTTTCAGTCATGAAAGCAATATTATAGATAGACAACTCATATTGTAGCCAGAAGCAATGAAATCCCTTGATGATGGATTTGTTTCTTACAAACATGCTGCTTTTCACTTCCCAGTATGTTCATTGATGGACTGGAGTAGTGTGGATTACTTGTGGATTATTGTGATGTTTTTATCAACTGTTTGGACTCAGCACCCATTGACTGCAGAGGATCCATTGGTGAGCAAGTGATACATTTCTCCAAATCTATTCCTATTCCAATTTTAGATGGCCTGAGGGGTGAATATTCTTTCAGAAAATTCTTATTTTTGGGTGAACTATTCCTTTAAGAGAGCCATTCTTTTAAAATGTTGACCTGTAAATGTGCATAAAGCAAGCATCTGACCAATGTCCCTTTGGGTAAAAGCATCTCCCAAATGCATAAACATAGACGTCCTACTTTATATAGCCACAGACACACACATACACTTAAACACACAGTGGCTGGCCTGGTCGGGCAGTGAGTGGGTGTGAGAAGGTGATAAGCATCCCTTCGGCTAGAGATCCACCAATGGGACCTGACCTCCTCCGTGTCTCCCACAGACCACCAGTGGAATTCGCTCATCAATCATATCTCTCCAAGCTCCAGATGCATGTGCATGTGGGGGCGACGGATGGATCAACAGGTCCATGAGATTCTCGTCAAACTTTGGATGGAAAGCAATGGTTGGCGTTTGGGGACTCGGCTAAACATCACTTTAACAGCTGGGTGAGCTGGCTGCTGAACACAAACTAAATGACTGAATGGGAGGGTAGGAGAGGTTTGGATGGGAATTTAAAGGAATAGCTGACCCCAAAATGAAAAATCTGTCATTATCTACTTACCAACATGTTGTTCAAATTCACTTGATTCTTTCTCGTTGAACACAAAAGGGCTTTTCACACTTGCAATTTTGAATTCACCAAGCTGAATTTAAAGAACAGCTTAAAGGGGCCCTATTATGCTTTTTTCACTTTTTCAACTATAGTTAGCATGTAATGTTGCTGTTTGAGCATAAAAAAAGATCTGCAAGGTAACAAAACTCAGACAAGCTCAAGTAAGAAAACAGGCGCTGAATTAAAGTGAAAGTGCATTGTTCGCGGGAAAAATGAACATGGATTGACATGGAAACGCAGTCACATGAGTTTTTTACTTTTTTTTTTCATGATATGAAATCAAAACAATGAACAAATGCTGTGTTTGTGGACTAAACAGACGCAGATCAGTAGCAGACTGCAAACACGTCCTGTGTGAAAGCACGATGAGTCCGTGCTGCGGACTGCATATGCACTGCAGGCAGATTATGCATATATAATATCCATTTTATGCAAGTGCTGTCGGGCTAAAATTGTTGCCAAAGGCGGCAACATGAGCAATTTGCTCCAGCACCTTAGACGCAAGCACATCTTGGAATATCAACCAGCAAAAAATGCATTGTAAAACTGATTATGCATGAAAAAAAAAAACGTCATAAACCGGAAAACTGGTATAATTTTGACAAAAAAACGGTATATCCCGCCCAGCACTAAGTTAAAATAAAAAATGGCCAGACTCTTCCAAGCTTTATAATGGCAGTGAATGGGGGTGGAGATTTTGAAGCAAATAAAGTGCCTCCATCCATCATAAAAAGTGCTCCATATGACTCCAGGGGGTTAAGGCCTTCTGAAGTGAAGCGATAAGATGAGATTAGATTAGATTCAGCTTTATTGTCATTATGCAGTGTACAAGTACAGAGCTAATGAAATACGGTAATTTGCATTTATTGGATGTAATTTGCAGTAATTTGGATGCATTTGTGTCAGAAAAACATCCATATTTAAAACTTCGTAAGCTGAAATATCTAGCCTTTTTAATATAACTATGATTGTATTCATCTGAAGGGAAGAAATAAAGTCATATACACCTAGGATGGCTTAAAATTGAGTACATCATGGGGGTATTTTATTTTTGGGTGAACTGTCCCTTTAAGAATAATTTCTCATAACAAACAAATGGAGCTGCAACTGCTGCAGGTTACGAGACCAGTAAACCATAGTAGGCCAGTTTAAATTCATATTTTTCAGTGTTTCACACTGTCCATACAAAGTAACTTGGAAAGTAATTATCTAGTAATTATTCATGTTTCATGATTTCACACTGTGCTACAGAAAAAGCATATTCAAACTTCTGAAACAATTATTATTATTATTATTATTTTTACTTTTACTTGTCTTAAAAAAGGCAGTTGCTAACAAGTAGCTAAATGGAAGAATGAGGTCATTAATATCAAGCTGTATTTGTCCAATCTATGGTATTGAACTAACTACACGAGTGAAATATTGCTTAAAAAGTTACATTAGCCCAGGGTTTAAAAAGATTATAACCCAAGAAGATCCAAGAGGCTAATTTTTATGCAAAAAAGCAGATGTCAAGATCCTAAAAATTACCATAAAAGTGTCCGAGTCTTCCAAGGTTTCTGGAGCCATTTGACAAGCCATTAAAACACAGAATTTTCCTTTTTGGATGAACTATTCATTTCAGGAATAGAAGTGTTAACAAAACATGAATGATTTTCAAGTAAACTGCTAAACATGGATCGAAACC
>NC_068377.1:34665127-34775127 GCF_023724105.1 Carassius gibelio | reverse complement strand
AAGGCTAGTCACAGTAATATTAAACTGAGTGAGACTACTAAATTGCAGCAACAGCTGGTGCTTCACTGTCGGTTTATAGAAATTCCTAAAATATGACTATTACTTTAGTCAATGATCCATTTATACTTGAAAGTGGTGACACTGGTTAAGTAAGAGGAACAGCACAGAACCAGATGTTATATTGTCCTGAACAGACCAAGTGACCTGTGCACTGTGTCAACATCAATTTCACCCTGAGTGATCTCATGAACTTGTCATTTGAAGAGCCATTTCTCTGCTGGAAGAGTCATACGAGGCAAAGCATGCCATAAAACATCAGTGAAAAAGCAAAAACATCATATCCAGCTGAATATATAAAAAATAAGTAATTTTATGAGCTAACTGTACCCTGCTTTTAAAACAAATGCATTTATCTGTGCAGAAAGTTGCACTCTCAAATCCAGAGACACCAATTCTACTAAATCAAGCTGAACACAACAGCGATCATTAATCCCACCGATCCAAACATTTGCTCAGTGCTTGGCCCTTCCTCTGCCTGCTGTGAAAGAGTTTAGTGATACTAATTCCCATGTTGCTAATTAATCCTCATGTAATTTTGGAAGTGAGAGCAAAAAGGTAAACGAGATTAGATTAATTTGAATCTGCCGTCAATCATTTGGAGAGAAAAATTAACCAAGCCTTCATCTACCCCAAACTCACAGCTTGGAAAATTCATAACAAACAATCTTTTCCGAAGTCTACAGGAGAATAGAAAATGTAGGCCTGCCACAAACAGCTAATGTGCACTTACTAATGCAAAATAATAAATAATTATATTATATTATATTATATTTATGTGTGGTGTTTAAGTCTGGGCTTTGACTATAGACCACGCAATTCACCTTTTTCTCTTTCAACCACTGTGTGCTCAGTTAGGGCTGGGCCGAAAGACGATGCCATCTACCATCGCCGATGGCTGATAGACATCACAATGTTGCGCTGTTATCATGATAACGCCCATCCACCCACAGTATTTTGTCACGCCACACCACTCGCATCCGGTGTAGACACAGTGTTAGGAATAGTTAGTTGTTTAACCTTATAAGGATTCATGGTTCAGGCACACCTCTCCCAATTCCCCCGAAACTCCCCATAACAGGATCTCACCACCTTAATGCTTTACTGTAGAAATTATGTTGTTTGAATGCGGAGCTGTATTCGATTTCTTCCAGACCTATCGTTTGGTGTTGAGGCCAAATAATTCAATAATTTTAGTCTGTCTCAGAATCTTCAAGGTATGTTTTGGCAAAGCTCAGTCTGACTGCATGTGGCCTTTCTTGAGGAGTGGCTTTTTTCTTGCCACCCTCCCAAACGAGCCACATTTCTGGAGAATTTGTGATATTGTTGTCACATGCACACGATGACCACTCTTTGTCATAAATTCCTGTGGCTGCTTCAGAGTTACTGTAGGCCTCTTGGTCGCCTCTCTGATCGGTTTCCTCTGGCTATTACATCCAGTTTGAAGTGATGTCCTGATGCAGGGAGGCACTGTGTTGTGCCAAATACCTTCCACTTCTTAATAACAGACTTCACTGTTTTTCTAGGCATTGATAAAAGTCTTATTTTTATTTTTTTTGTATCCATCTCCTGAATTTTGCCTATCCACAACTTTATCTTTTGACAGTATCTTGACACCCATAGTTGATTGTTTGCTTCAGTTGCACTACCAAGGATTGAAATGCTCCATGAAATGTCTTTTTATGTGGGGCTAATCAAAGTGAGTACAGCTGATCTCATCTGAAAGCCAAATGACAAGTAATTGTTAGGAGGGGTGACTCGGTTTTATCTTATCTTTCTGTGGTGAGGGGGCGCAGTTCAGCGAGGTCTGCAGCAGTAGAGAGAGTTGGGAAACAAACGAGCAGTAAATTAATGGCGAGTTCACACTGAACAATTTTAGCCCAATTTTCCACTCGCTGACAAATGCCCAAAATCGGAGGCAAATCGGTGCATGTTCATGCGAGTGACAATCACCCAGTGTGAATTATCAAAGACACGATCTGAGGGAATCGCTGACACCCACAAAATATTTGGCATGCAAAATACACTGTGTGCAGCGAATGAAAGACCAAGATACAGGCAGAGGGAAGTTCAGGGAGGAGTTAAAGACCAGAATATTAGTAGTTTAATCTTGTGCAGCGCCCCTGTTTCCATATCACTTCTCACGGACCAGACAGAGCTATCAGCAAATCTTCCTATTGTGGAGTCATGCAATGTGAAACCCCCTGTCACAGATCCATCGTGCAGTGTGAACTCAGCATAAGTGGGTCAAATGCAAATTACAAACACCTGTGTCTTGTTCCAGTAATTGGCATGGAGAGAAAGCATAAAGAGGCCTGGGAATGAGAAGGCAGGCAGATACATGTGTGTAGAGACTGTGACTGCTCTGGAGAGCCCCATGTATATTGCTTACGCAACTGTGTTATATTGATCACTGATAATGTTTCTTTCTGTTTGTTTACTGAAACATGAATAAAATCCCCAACAACAGTCAAGCCAACCCTGTTCTCTTCCTTCTCGATCACTGACTTTGTCATACTTTTATGCAGATGTTATGAGATGCATTGACTTAAAAAGAGCTGGATAAAACAATATCTGTCATCATTTTTATTTCAGGTTTCAAAGCAACAAAATGTGATTTATTTTAAAGGGAGGTGATTCTTTTCTTTACTCCGTGTGTGTGTGTGTATACACACACAAGGTGTAAATCTAAATGTATGGAAAATACAGTGGATCTTTATGTAAGCTTTCATTCTCAGTGCTTCTCAGTTCCTGAATAAGGTGGATCGGGTCGGACAGAGTGTGAATCACAGCATTTGGCTGATCTCCAAACAACACAGTGCTGAAAAGCATCTCAATTAAAACAATAAATTGCCAACACACGCTCTCTTTCACTGCGTCAGGCCCTCAACACTGAGCTAATGAAAGAGGTCACTGGATAATCAGCCATAATTAATGCAAGCCTAGCTTAATGAGACCGTTTTTCCTGACACCTAACCATGCCTGCAGAGAAGTCTGAAAAACAGTGAACAAAGATTTATGACTATTAGAAACAAGCCAATGAACCACCACATCTCTTTTTAAATTACTTGGGGTTAATATTTTTATTAATTATTGTTAAAAGTTGTTAGATCATTAATGACCAATCTGAAAAATCAATTTAAAGGGAGATTCTACCAAAAAAAGAAAATGATGTCCTCATTTAAGCTGTTCCAAACCTGTACGAGTTTAGTTCTTCTGCAAAACACAGAAGAAGATATTTTGAAGAATGTTGGTAATCAAACAGCTGATGGCAGCCACCTCCATTACATTTCTTTATTTTTTTCCATATTATGAAAGTCAGTTTAATTCTGATTATAAGCTTTAAAACAGCACAGCAACCGTAATCGCATCCATATATAATTCTTCTCATTACTATGTGAAAATGAGTATATAATTGGAACAGTCTGTTGGAGCTGATCTGACGGTCTTAATGAGAGAGAGAGAGAGAGAGAGAAAGAGAGATGCCATTAGAATCGTTAGATTTCAGAATCGCAATTCATATATGAACAGATTTGTACGTGCTCCCCTAGTTTTCTCTTCCTCTTCTCTAAACAAGCACAGCATGGCCTTACCCTCTTTTGTTGTGTGTTCCTGGGGGCTGGGTTTATCTGGATTCGTGACGTAATGGGCCCGGGAAAAAGATTGTTGTAGTCCCTTAGCAGAGGTTTTAGTATGCATTAAACTGCCAGAATTTTAAAAGCCGATATCTTGATTTGCATTGAACTTTCAGAGCTGCAACTTTGTAGATATTATTCATGCTCAAACAGCAACATTACAAACTAACTAATGTTAAAAAAGTGAAATCGTAATCAAACAGTCCCCTGCTGGCTTTACCCCATGGACCAAATACATTAGCTTTGCATTTCATGTTTCTCAGTGCCAAAAGCCCAGTCTTATGCAAATCCAAGCCAAAAACAGCTCAACAGCAGCAGCAAATGATGATATGAGCTCAGCTGGCACATTCTCTGCCTTGTTGCCTTTTATTAAATATAAGCAGAAAATTAGGCTACATCTACATCTATAAAATGACTCTAAAGCTTGTAGTTCCTCCTGAATCTGTGGCTAGCACCTTTAATGGATATTTTAGGATTAGAGGGGACATATCAGGTGTTACAGGTTGAACTCACTAGCATTACTATGGACTAGGAGTGTGAGATATTAATCATCAAATTAATTCAAATTAATCATCATTTTAGTGTCATATTTATTTATCCATGATAGGCCTAAACCAACCAAAGTGCAAGCATACAAACACACTCAAAATATTGTTCAGTTCTCATTGAAAAAAAACTGCAATTTTGGTCAAAATCACACACCCCTAAGGACCCTTTTAAATATTCACGATCTCTGAAACAGAAGTCATCATAATGAAATGGCATAATTAAAACACAAAATATACATAAATAGTGTTGGAAAAATAAAAGAAAGAAAAACACAGCAGTTACAATTACACAAGGTGTTTTACAGTTACATATGATAAAAATTCTAAAATGTTTTTTTTTTTTTTTTTTCTGGTAAAATCTTACTAAACAAGTCTTTTAATGAGCTTATTGAATAAAAAGAATCACTTGTTCACTAGATTTACAATGTTAATAAGTCTATGAAAAGGGTCTATCACTATTGTTCATTCTAGTGAACCACAAACCCATTGAAGAAGTCTAAGGAAGTAACCGGCCATGTAACCGGTCTCTAATGAGCTTGAGAAGTGTGCTTTATTTGTAAACAATCATACAAACTATCATCATCTGCTGTACAATGAAAATCAGCCATTTTTAGGGACCAGAACACCACTGATATTTTGGGCATGTGCTCTTCTGAATTAAGCCAGTAAGCAACCACAAAAAATACTGTAGAAACCACATAGCAATACCTTAGCAACAACCTAGAATACACTACAATCAAAATGGCAAGTTTTGCATGAGCAAGTATCACTTATATTACACACTCACACACACACACACACACACAAAATCTAATGGTAGACTGCCATCCCAGAGTTCAAAGCTCTTTTGACAAACTTGGGTCATCCCCCAAGAAAAACGTTGGAGTAAAGCAACAGTTGTTTTTATGGACACAGACTGTTTAAGAGACTTCAGGCTTTTTTACTGCACTTGTGTCTGCACCTTAGCAATGCTCACTGGCAACCACAGTTATGTTTCGATGAGGATAATAAGAAGTACACAATCAGCCACTGGTGAATGGTCTTTGGATGGGGCTGAGGGGCTGATCTAAGGGACAATAAGCCTTTTTTGTTAATAATGCTGTTGGCTTTGGAGGTAAAACTGCATCTGGACAAGGGGAAGTTACAGTCTGACAACATCTGCTCTGCCTCAAAGACACTCTCCGTACACTTCCTTTCATTCTCACAGACTGTCCTCCCAACAAATGCTTTATAATGAAGCTTCTTCAATGGTTTAGCAGGGAACACTCGTGTTATACTGAGAACCATTATTTGCTGAATTTGGTTGTTGAGTTGTTATATGGTTCTTTGGAATTATTGATCAGCAGTAAGTCAACTGGAGGTTAGTAACTATAAAAAAAAAATTTCCTATGGCACCATAAGAACTTCAAAAGCATATCAAACCCTTCCCCCAGTGATCACAAAACCCTTTTTGGTGTCACCAGGCCTACTTGTGCTATAACTTCCATCCTAGCTGAGAGAAAAAATAGCTTTCAAGAATTGGAAAGAGAAGAATAAAGACGTCTGTTGCACTCCATCTAGCTTTTAAAATGTAAGAACACTATGTGAATGGCCCCATATAGATTAAAAAGCAACAGCTATGAAGCGGGAAACATTTAACTTGTAAAGTAGGGATGCCTTAACAAAAACCACTGGGAATCACTGTTCTTCCTACATTTAAAATTATATTATAATAAAATTATATTAATTATTAAAAGTATATTATGTATATACAATTATATTAATGATTGTTTATAAAACTATATTATATAAATGTTATTGTAAAAAATCGAAATATGAATAATTATATAACATTAAAAATTATAATAATTAAATAATATAATTTTAGATAATAATAATCTCATGAGTTTGTTTACATTACATTAATATTACATTAATATGACATTTTATTAAATAATATTAATAATAATAATAATAATAATAATTTATTTCCATATTTAAATATACAAAATTAAGAAAAATGTGTAGCATTTTAACAAGAATAAAGTCATGTAATGTTTCTAAAATAAAATCTCACAATAGGACTTCTACAAGAATATGTAAAAGTTTGGAAAACAAAGTCATGACATTATGAGATTAAAGTTGTGCACGTAAAATCAAATGTTAAGTGTTCTAAAACAATTTCATCATTAGAATTCTGTATAAACATTTTTCAAAATGAATTTTTTTAGTGGTCTAGTACAGAAATTGCATGAGTGATGGTTATGTGAGTGAGTTGGCTATGGCGTTATTGAAACTTGAAAAAGGTTTTCACATGGCATCATAGTAACTTCTGAAGGTCCCCACTGGCTTCAGGCTTCAAACCCATTCATGCGTAAGAAAAGTCATGATTCATTCCACTCTTCACAAAGGCTTCACTGCTGATAAACAAAGAAATACCACAGGGAATAACCAAGCAATCAGTGAATGCAAGATAACACTGACAAGATGCCCAATGCTGTTCAAACTTCGCAGAAGCTTGCATGTGGGTTAAGAGGAGAAGATTATGGGTTGCTAGCACAACCACATACATATGTCAAGAATTTCGAAGGAGTCTGTGTAAAGAGGAGGTGGTTTTGAGAATACACAGATTCTGATAGCTCATCGTTACCATGTTTGACCTAGACCAGAACATCTTTCCTGCATTAGAGACTTTCCAGCACTTGTCATGAAGAGGAACTGATATCATAAATAAAGTATGTTAACATGCTGTCAGAGTGAATGGACGTTATGTTTGATATGCGATTAAATAGTTTTCTCTTGGTGTTTTAAACATTAAACCACCATTTCCTATTCATCCAAAACCTTAAGATTTACACACACTTTAGACAACGACATCTGCTTTTTGAATATATATCTATTGTCAGGGTTCTGTCACTTCAGTCTAGTGGTTTTCATGTTTTGTGACAGAGCCCTGATACTCTCCTCCTGTCATTGTTTTCATGTGAGTGCGCGGCTTCGAGACCGCTCGAGCTGTGCGCTCTTGTCTGCGTGTCCTGTTTCATGTTGGAGCGTGGTGTTCGGATCCCGGCACTCATGTCTTGCTGAGTTTCGGTTTCGTGTCGGGGACCGAACACTCGCGCTCCATGTTCTGTTTTATTGTGGCATTGTTGCACACAGCTCAAGTTATCGGCTGTGTGCTTGTTATATTTTGTCTTGTGCTGTCGCACGCAGCTTAGTTTTTACTGGCTGCGTGCTGTCTTGTGTGAACACGCGGGTTGTGAGCTTGCTCATTAGCTGCGTGTTTGTGTGAACGCGCGGTGTATGGGCTTGCTCATTAGCTGCGTGTTTGTGTCCAATTCAAGCACATGGCTTGCGATTGGTTTGCTGGCCATGTGCTTGTGTTTTTTGTTTTGTGTGAGCACATGGCTTTTGTCTTAGTTCCTACGTGCCATGTGCTCTCGTCAATTGTCTTGACCCCACCCATCTTGTTACCTGATTATTGATGTAATTTTCCCCACGTGTTCCTTCGTTACCCTCCTTATTAGCTCCCTATTTATTGCCCTTGTGTTTGCAGTCTGGTGGTTCGTTCGTTGTCTAATATTTGTCTGTGTATGCCTTGCCTTGCCTTGCCTTGCCTTGCCTTGCCTTGCCTTGCCTTGCAAGTCAGGTTTGTCTGTTCTCCCCCACGGGGTAGTTTTTGTTTGTTTGTTTTATTTTTATTGCTATTAAAGAGCCCTTCTCTCTGCATCCTTGAGTCCTCGCCTCATCCCTCTACCCAAACCTTGACAGTACGAACGAACCAGTATGAGGACTCAGCGGAAGAAGGGTTTGCACTGTCCACCAGCCTCCACTCTCTCCAGCCCCCACTATCAGCGCATGCTCCAGTTTAAGACTTTGACCTCTCTTCATCAACAGGGTACTGGTGTGAGGGATTTTGCCCTGGAGTTCAGTGGGACTGCAGAGGGATTGGAGGTCAATGATGCGGCCCTCAAGGACCTCTTCAATTACGCCCTTGATGAGCCTCTCAGCTGGTGGAGAATGAGGGGGCTGGACCACCTGTCGTTTGGGGAATTTGTGGAGTTTGTGGCACGTTCCCCAGCTAAGGAGGCTGCAGTGCTGCCTGTGGTCCCCGTCAAAGCTGCAGATCCACCTGTGGTGGATGAAGGAGCTGCAGCACCCCCTGAGGTGACTGGCGACACTGCAGAACCCCTAGAGGTGGCCGAAGAGACTGCAGCACCTCCCTCTCGTAGACGGAGGAGGGGTAAGAAGAGGAATGGCTCTACCCCGCCACTGCCAGAGGAGCCTGATGAGGCTGCAGCGCCCCCAGAGGAGCCTGATGAGGCTGCAGCGCCCCCAGAGGAGCCTGATGAGGCTGCAGCGCCCCCCTCTCAGAGACGAAGGAGGAGGAGAAGAAAGGCTTCCTCCATCCCACATGGCCTGGAGGCCATTCAGGAGCCCACTGCTGGCCTGGAGGCCATCCCAGTCATGCCCAAGCTCCTTGCCCCGCCGGCGCCCCCCAAGCTCCTTGCCCCGCCGGCGCCGCCCAAGCTCCTTGCCCTGCCGGCGCTGCCCAGTCTCCTTGCCCTGCCGGCGCCGCCCAGTCTCCTTGCCCTGCCTGCGCCTCCCAGTCTCCTTGCCCTGCCGGCGCCGCCCAGTCTCCTTGCCCTGCCGGCGCCGCCCAGTCTCCTTGCCCTGCCGGCGCCGCCCAGTCTCCCTGCCCTGCCGGCGCCGCCCAGTCTCCTTGCCCTGATGCCGGCTCTGTCTGCTTAGTTTTTACTGGCTGCGTGCTGTCTTGTGTGAACACGCGGGTTGTGAGCTTGCTCATTAGCTGCGTGTTTGTGTGAACGCGCGGTGTATGGGCTTGCTCATTAGCTGCGTGTTTGTGTCCAATTCAAGCACATGGCTTGCGATTGGTTTGCTGGCCATGTGCTTGTGTTTTTTGTTTTGTGTGAGCACATGGCTTTTGTCTTAGTTCCTACGTGCCATGTGCTCTCGTCAATTGTCTTGACCCCACCCATCTTGTTACCTGATTATTGATGTAATTTTCCCCACATGTGTTCCTTCGTTACCCTCCTTATTAGCTCCCTATTTATTGCCCTTGTGTTTGCAGTCTGGTGGTTCGTTCGTTGTCTAATATTTGTCTGTGTATGCCTTGCCTTGCCTTGCCTTGCCTTGCCTTGCAAGTCAGGTTTGTCTGTTCTCCCCCACGGGGTAGTTTTTGTTTGTTTGTTTTATTTTTATTGCTATTAAAGAGCCCTTCTCTCTGCATCCTTGAGTCCTCGCCTCATCCCTCTACCCAAACCTTGACAGTACGAACGAACCAGTATGAGGACTCAGCGGAAGAAGGGTTTGCACTGTCCACCAGCCTCCACTCTCTCCAGCCCCCACTATCAGCGCATGCTCCAGTTTAAGACTTTGACCTCTCTTCATCAACAGGGTACTGGTGTGAGGGATTTTGCCCTGGAGTTCAGTGGGACTGCAGAGGGATTGGAGGTCAATGATGCGGCCCTCAAGGACCTCTTCAATTACGCCCTTGATGAGCCTCTCAGCTGGTGGAGAATGAGGGGGCTGGACCACCTGTCGTTTGGGGAATTTGTGGAGTTTGTGGCACGTTCCCCAGCTAAGGAGGCTGCAGTGCTGCCTGTGGTCCCCGTCAAAGCTGCAGATCCACCTGTGGTGGATGAAGGAGCTGCAGCACCCCCTGAGGTGACTGGCGACACTGCAGAACCCCTAGAGGTGGCCGAAGAGACTGCAGCACCTCCCTCTCGTAGACGGAGGAGGGGTAAGAAGAGGAATGGCTCTACCCCGCCACTGCCAGAGGAGCCTGATGAGGCTGCAGCGCCCCCAGAGGAGCCTGATGAGGCTGCAGCGCCCCCCTCTCAGAGACGAAGGAGGAGGAGAAGAAAGGCTTCCTCCATCCCACATGGCCTGGAGGCCATTCAGGAGCCCACTGCTGGCCTGGAGGCCATCCCAGTCATGCCCAAGCTCCTTGCCCCGCCGGCGCCCCCCAAGCTCCTTGCCCTGCCGGCGCCGCCCAAGCTCCTTGCCCTGCCGGCGCTGCCCAGTCTCCTTGCCCTGCCGGCGCCGCCCAGTCTCCTTGCCCTGCCTGCGCCTCCCAGTCTCCTTGCCCTGCCGGCGCCGCCCAGTCTCCTTGCCCTGCCGGCGCCGCCCAGTCTCCTTGCCCTGCCGGCGCCGCCCAGTCTCCCTGCCCTGCCGGCGCCGCCCAGTCTCCTTGCCCTGATGCCGGCTCTGTCTAAGCTCCTTGCCCTGATGCCGGCTCTGTCTAAGCTCCCTGCCCTGATGCCAGCTCTACCCCTGAGGAGTGCCTTGCCGGCTTTGCCCTCCCTATCCGTCGGGGTCCCTGTTTGGCTGGAGGCCTCCTGGTCTCTCCGTCTGGTTCCACCCTGGTGGTCTGCCGGGGTTCCTGTTTGGCCGGATCCTTGCTGGTTCGTTCCTCCGGCTCCGCCCTGGTGGTCTGCCGGGGTTCCTGTTTGGCCGGATCCTCGCTGGTTTGTTCCTCCGGATCCGCCCTGGTGGTCTGCCGGGGTTCCTGTTTGGCCAGATCCTCGCTGGTTCGTCCCTCCGGCTCCGCCCTGGTGGTCTGCCGGGGTTCCTGTTTGGCCGGATCCTCGCTGGTTCGTCCCTCCGGCTCCGCCCTGGTGGTCTGCCGGGGTTCCTGTTTGGCCGGATCCTCACTGGTTCGTCCCTCCGGCTCCGCTCTGGTGGTCTGCCGGGGTTCCTGTTTGGCCGGATCCTCGCTGGTTCGTCCCTCCGGCTCCTCCCTGGTGGTCTGTCGGGGTTTCTGTTAGGCCAGATCCTCACTGGCTCATCTTTCCGGCTCCACCCTGGTCCACTGCTGGGACTCCTGGACTGCCTGAGCCTCCTGGGCTCAGCCCTCCCGCCCCTCCCTGGTCCCTTTAATAACTGCTTGGGTTTTCATATTGCTTGACTGGGCTCCCCTCCCTCCCTCCCCTCCCTCCCGTATTTTGTCTGTATTTTGATTTCCATGTCTTGTGTTCTGTTGTGTACCGGGTTTGTGTTGCCATGCCTGTGCTGTCTCGTGCCTGTCTTGTTTTTGGGTGTTCTTCGTTAGGGACGCCAGGTGGCGTCCCTTTTGAGGGGGGCTAGTGTCAGGGTTCTGTCACTTCAGTCTAGTGGTTTTCATGTTTTGTGACAGAGCCCTGATACTCTCCTCCTGTCATTGTTTTCATGTGAGTGCGCGGCTTCGAGACCGCTCGAGCTGTGCGCTCTTGTCTGCGTGTCCTGTTTCATGTTGGAGCGTGGTGTTCGGATCCCGGCACTCATGTCTTGCTGAGTTTCGGTTTCGTGTCAGGGACCGAAAACTCGCGCTCCATGTTCTGTTTTATTGTGGCATTGTTGCACACAGCTCGAGTTATCGGCTGTGTGCTTGTTATATTTTGTCTTGTGCTGTCGCACGCAGCTTAGTTTTTACTGGCTGCGTGCTGTCTTGTGTGAACACGCGGGTTGTGAGCTTGCTCATTAGCTGCGTGTTTGTGTGAACGCGCGGTGTATGGGCTTGCTCATTAGCTGCGTGTTTGTGTCCAATTCAAGCACATGGCTTGCGATTGGTTTGCTGGCCATGTGCTTGTGTTTTTTGTTTTGTGTGAGCACATGGCTTTTGTCTTAGTTCCTACGTGCCATGTGCTCTCGTCAATTGTCTTGACCCCACCCATCTTGTTACCTGATTATTGATGTAATTTTCCCCACATGTGTTCCTTCATTACCCTCCTTATTAGCTCCCTATTTATTGCCCTTGTGTTTGCAGTCTGGTGGTTCGTTCGTCGTCTAATATTTGTCTGTGTATGCCTTGCCTTGCCTTGCCTTGCCTTGCCTTGCCCTGCCTTGCCAGTCAGGTTTGTCTGTTCTCCCCCACGGGGTAGTTTTTGTTTGTTTGTTTTATTTTTATTGCTATTAAAGAGCCCTTCTCTCTGCATCCTTGAGTCCTCGCCTAATCCCTCTACCCAAACCTTGACATCTATAACTTAGTCTTCATGAAAACATACAGTACTTATGTATCGCTGCCATTTTGAGGTTCTATACATGAACAGATACTTGCAACAAATTCAATGGCTTCTTCAACAGACATTAGAAAAAACAAACACTCCACAACTGCTAAAATACATAAAACCGTCCTTGGAAAACCAAATGTCAAACATATCAGTCCCTCACACATTCAGATACTGGTATGTGGAAAGAATACAAAGCAAATGCCATTAATCAAATATCATTAAATATGAAATATCATAGAGACAACATAATTAATCAGATCAATAATGAAAATGGTAAATATCATTTTATATAAATACAATTTATAATAAATACACTTACTACACAGTCACTAATTTAAGATACAGGAGTAATATCATATATCCAATTATATATCATTTTATCAGTTTATTAAATAATAAAGTAAGAGGCCATATTTAAAATGTTTCATAGTACATGCAGCTAAAAGTGTGTTAGAGATTTAATTGGGATATTGATTATTCCTGTGATTTGTTTGCTCAATGGAAAAGGATTTTTAATGTTTTTTTTTTGTTGTTGTCGTTGTTGTTTTTTTTTGGGTGGATGTGGAAAATGTGATTAGAAGGAAAACACATTAGATTCAAGTTAAATAATTTTGATATGTATGTATTATTCAAATAAATGTAATAATAACTTTACTTTTTTCTTGTACATCTTTTTTATTATTTTGGGAAATGGGAAAATTTCACATACATAAGAAGCTCAGGGTTCAAACCAAATTTCAGACTTAAGGACTACTGCACCAGTTTGGAGAACATTGGTAATAAAAATCAAACAAGACTTGTAATTTTTTTTTATTTTTTTTTACGAATATACAGTTGTTGATTACTGAATAAAGGGTTTGCACACTCTTGTACATTATTGTTGTATATTTTCGTCTGGTTACGTTTAAGAAAAGAATAAGAATTAGAAGAACTAGCACGCACTGCTTCGGACTGTACAGTGCTGCATGAAGTTGAACACACTTATTGATACTACAACATGATTTGATAGTGTCACCATAGAAATGCACCAGGGGCGCGGGAAGGTGTCTTAGATTGGGGGGTGCTGTAGGCTACGCATGGAACGCACAATAGAGCTAAGGGAAAATAGCATATTTTCTTAGCAATAGATGTTATATACACTAAGTGAAAATAGCTAGATTCTATTTATATGTTAAAATAGCAGGATATTCTGATAATTACTTATTGCAAATAGTGGCAATTATCTGCATTGAAATACATTATAAAACAGTGTGCAATAATAACTTATTTATTTCAAATAAATATATTGGTTTATTTCAAATTATTAAATGGATGACACCTTACTGGGACAAAAGCCCTGGAGCAGACCTACCCTAACCCTACCCGCTTTATTTTTCACTTTTTTTATTATTGCCTTAATTTTTATTAAAAATAAATGCTTTTCTTATGTGATTTGAAATTTGAAAAGGGAGAAAAAAGGTAGTAATAAGGAAAAAATGGGGTGCTGTAGCACCCTCAGCACCCCCACTTCTCACACCTATGAAATGCACAATTCTTTCGTAATTCATCTTAATTATTATGACATGGCTTGAACGCAGCATTCTGCTCATTCAACCCCAATCAAACACACCTGAACAAGTTAATCAAGACATTACAGATTTCTAGAAAGCTACAAGCAGGTGAGTTTGATCAAGGTTGGAACTGACCTGTTCTCCTTGTATCTTTAAAACCCAATTTTATAGAGGTTGATATTGCAGCAACACTTATTTGTTTTAGTTTTATGTGCTTTGCAATCTCCTTTCCCTGACGCACCGATTCAGCACATTTTCCAGCAAAGATTGCAGGCCGGGAGGATGACTGCCCGAGCGTATTTCATGTTGATTGTAGTTACATCATTTCTATTCAGATACTTGAGCATAACTCATGCTATTCAAAGACGAACCACAGGTGAGAAAATCTGTTGATTTCACTACACTGTCTGAAGAAATGCAGAAATAAGTGACTCTCAGGTCATGTCCACGGGTATTTCTATAAACCAGTTTTCCCCTTTTACTTTGAAATCCCAGTCCATATGATGATGATGCACTGTCAAGAACATGCCAAGCCAACAGGTTTTGATTTTTCTCAACCAAAATAACTTTAAAAATAACAATGTTTGTGTTGACTGGGCCTCAGTCTTTGAAAGCAGTTAACACCGTTTATGAATGAGTAGTAGTGGACCTACCTAAAATAACATGCATAAAAATGTATGAATGCAAAACTCCTTATTTACTAATGTTGGATCTCCGTGGCCTGCCCTAATGATTTTCTTGAATTCTCTAGTGGACCACTTAGGTCCAGTGACGCTAACAGCCATGGCATCCCGTCAAAGTTGTTCTTCTGATAATGACTGCCCTGGAGGACAAAAATGCTATCGCTTTGACAGTGGCCCTGTTTGTGTGCTGCCTGTCTTCCGTGAGTTTGTTAATGGATGCTAAGGATAAAAAAAAAAAACTAACTCCTTGAATTCAACAAGTTTTAAGCAGAGACTTTGCCTTTTTGTTTTTCTCTAAAGTAGGTTTGAATTTGTCACTTAGGGTAGTTTTATGCACCGGATGGTTTTACAATAGAGGAATAATACTTTTAAACCGTGATTCTCAATTCCAGTCCTGGAAAGCCCCTTCTCTGCAGATTTTGCATGTCTCTTTAACACACCTGATTGAAATCATCAGCTTGTTTGCGATCCATGAACTGAATCAATGAGTTGATTTTCAATCTGGTGTGTTAAGAGCAACATTCAAAATGTACAGAGCAGAGGGTCCCCAGGACTGGAACTGAGAACCATTGACTTGGACTATAACTCACTCTGTAGGTAAAACTTGCTATTCATGCTCTGGGTTTTTTTTTTCCCTCGTATATTAAAGTGATACACGATCCATTCACTATCTGCTCCTGGAGAGCTACTGTCCAACAGATTTCTGCTCCAACCCCAATCAAACACACCTGAACCAGCTAGTCAAGGTGTTCACGGATACTTGATAATTACACACCGGTGTGTTGGAACCAAAGTCTGCAGGACGGTAGCCCTCTAGGAGCAGGGTTTGGAGACCCCTGGTCTAAATGCACAAACTAAAGCTGACTTTCTATGTTCACCCAGTGAAGCCGGGTCAATGTCCTATACCGGAGATGATTCCACTGTATGCTAAAAGCTGTTTTCATGATGGCCAGTGTCCTGCCACACAAAAATGTTGCCCAACCACCGGTGGCTTTGCATGCAGTGAACCACGTGGTCTGGGAAGAGGTCCGGCAAGTTGCCAAGGAAACTGTTACAGTCAGGGTGCTGGCCAGGGAACCGGACTGGGAAGCGGTTACGGCCAGGGAAGTGGCCATGGAATTGGACCAGGCAAGGGAAGTGGCCATGGAATTGGACCAGGCAAGGGAAGTGGCCATGGAATTGGACCAGGCAAGGGAAGTGGCCATGGAATTGGACCGGGCAAGGGAAGTGGAGTAGGCCAAGGAAGTGGTGTTGGAATTGGACAGGGCCAGGGAAGCAGCGTTGGAATTGGGAAGGGCCAGGGAAGCAGTGTCGGAATTGGACTTGGCCAGGGGAGCGGCCATGGAATGGGACCGGGCCAGGGGAGCGGCCGTGGGCATTGGACAGGGCCAGGGGAGCGGCCATGGAATGGGACAGGGCCAAGGGAACGGTGTGGGCCAGGGGAGGGGCATCGGCATTGGACCGGGCCAGGGGAGCAACCATGGAATGGGACAGGGCCAGGGACAGGGGAGCAGTGTGGGCGTTGGACAGGGCCAGGGGAGCGGCCATGGACAGGGCCAGGGGAGCGGTGTGGGCCAGGGGAGGGGCATCGGCGTTGGACAGGGCCAGGGGAGCAGCCATGGAATGGGCCAGGAAAGCAACCAGCGAAGTCATGTTGGAGTTGGACCGGGCCAGGGAAGCGGTGTCAGAATTGGACTTGGCCATGGAATGGGTCAGGGGAGTGGCGTTGGACAGGGGAGTGGTGTTGAAATGGGACAGGGTCAGGGGAGGGGCCAGGGAAGCAGTGTCGGAATTGGACTTGGCCAGGGAAGTGGACATGGAATGGGCCAGGGGAGTGGCGTTGGAATGGGACAGGGCCAGGGGAGTGGCCAGGGAAGCGGAATCGGATGGGGACCGGGATGGTTACAGGGAAGCGGCGTCGGATGGGGACCGGGATGGTTACAGGGAAGCGGCGTCGGATGGGGACAGGGATGGTTACAGGAAAGTGGCGTCGGATGGGCCCAGGAGAGTGGCGTTGGAGTTGGACCGGGGAGCGGCGTCGGATGGGGACCGGGAAGCGGCCAGGGAAGTGGAGTGGTAAATGGCCAGGGAAGTGGAGTGGTAAATGGCCAGGGAAGTGGCATTGGAGGGGGCCAGGAGAGCGGCGTCGGCATTGGACGGGGCCAGGGGAGCGCCCATGGAATGGGCCAGGGGAGCGGAACTGGACAGGGCCAGGGGAGGGGCAAGGGGGGAGGCATTGGAATAGGACCGGGTCAGGGAAGTGGTGTTGGATGGGGCCAGGGGAGCGGTGTTGGCATTGGATGGGGCCAGGGAAGTGGTGTTGGATGGGGCCAGGGGAGTGGCGTCGGCATTGGATGGGGCCAGGGAAGTGGAGTTGGAAATGGGCAGGGAAATGGCATTGGACAGGGCCAGGGGAACAGCATTGGCCTTGGACCGGGACCGGGCCAGAGGAGCGGCGTTGGCATTGGACAGGGCCAGGGGAGTGGCACTGGATGGGGCCAGGGAAGTGGAGTTGGAAACGGCCAGGGAAATGGGGTTGGAATAGGTATGGGCCAGGGGAGCGGAATTGGACAGGGCCAGGGAAATGGCATTGGAAAAGGAAAGGGCCAGGGGAGCGGCATCGGCATTGGACAGGGCCAGGGGAGTGGCGTTGGCCAGGGGAGCGGCATCGGCGTTGGACGGGGCCAGGGGAGCGGCATCGGCGTTGGACGGGGTCAGGGGAGCGGCATCGGCGTTGGACGGGGTCAGGGGAGCGGCATTGGTGTTGGACGGGGTCAGGGGAGCGGTGTCAGCATTGGACCAGGCCAGGGGAGTGGGGTTGGCATTGGACGGGGTCAAGGGAGTGGGGTTGGCATTGGACGGGGCCAGGGGAGCGGTGTCGGCATTGGACAGGGCCAGGGGAGCGGAGTTGGCCAGGGGAGCAGCGTCGGCATTGGACAGGGCCAGGGGAGCAGAATTGGAATTGAACAGGGTCAGGGGAGCGGGGTCGGCATTGGCCAGGCCCAGCGGAGCAGAGTTATTCAGGGGGGCAACATCGGCACTGGACAGGGCCAGGGGAGTGGGGTTGGCCAGGGGAGCGGTGTCGACATTGGACCGGGCCAGGGGAGTGGGGTTGGGATTGGACAGGGCCAGGGGAGTGGAATTGGCAAGGCGGCCGGCGTCGGCATTGGACAGGGCCAGGGGAGTGAGATTGGCCAGGGGAGCGGCGTTGGCATTGGACCGGGCCAGGGGATTGGGGTTGGCATTGGACAGGGCCAGGGGAGTGGGGTTGGCATTGGCCAGGGGAGTGGAATTGTCCCGGGGGGCAACATCGGCACTGGACAGGGCCAGGGGAGTGGGGTTGGCCAGGGAAGCGGCGTCAGCATTGGACCGGGCCAGGGGGGCGGCATTGGCATTGGACAGGGCCAGGGGAGCGGCGTTGGAATTGGACAGGGCCACGGAAGTGTCAGTGACCAGGGGAGCAGTGTTGGCCAGCGGGGCGGCGTCGGCATTGCACCGAGCCAGGGAAGTGGCATTGGACTGGGCCAGGGGGGCAGTGTCAGCATTGGACGGGGCCAGGGAAGCGGGGCTGGCCAGGGGAGTGGCGTCGGCATTGGACTGGGCCAGGGAAGTGGCATTGGACCAGGCCAGGGGAGTGGAATTGTCCAGGGGGGCAATGTCGGACCGGGACAGGGAAGTGGCAGTGGCCAGGGGAGCGTCATCGGCATTGGACTGGGCCAGGGGAGCGGCGTTGGCATTGGACAGGGCCAAGGAACTGGCAGTGGCCAGGGGAGCGGCATCGGCATTGGACCGGGCCAGGGAGGCAGCATTGGCGTTGGACAGGGCCAGGGGAGTGGAGTTGGCCAGGGGAGCGGCGTCGGCATTGGACAGGGCCAGGGGAGCAGAATTGGAATTAAACAGGGTCAGGGGAGCGGCATCGGCATTGGCCAGGGCCAGCAGAGCAGAGTTATTCAGGGGGGCAACATCGGCACTGGACCGGGCCAGGGGAGCGGTGTCGGCATTGGCCAGGGCCAGGGGAGTGGGGTTGGGATTGGACCGGGCCAGGGGAGTGGAATTGGCAAGGCGGGCGGCGTCGGCATTGGACAGGGCCAGGGGAGTGAGATTGGCCAGGGGAGCGGCGTTGGCATTGGACCGGGCCAGGGGAGTGGGGTTGGCATTGGACCGGGCCAGGGGAGTGGGGTTGGCATTGGACAGGGCCAGGGGAGTGGGGTTGGCATTGGACCGGGCCAGGGGAGTGGAATTGTCCAGGGGGGCAACATCGGCACTGGACAGGGCCAGGGGAGTGGCGTTGGCATTGGACAGGGCCAGGGAAGTGTCAGTGGCCAGGGGAGCAGTGTTGGCCAGCGGGGCAGCGTCGGCATTGCACCGAGCCAGGGAAGTGGCATTGGACTGGGCCAGGGGAGCAGTGTCAGCATTGGACAGGGCCAAGGAACTGGCAGTGGCCAGGGGAGCGGCGTCGGCATTGGACCGGGCCAGGGGAGCAGCATTGGCGTTGGACAGGGTCAGGGGAGCGGTGTCAGCATTGGACAGGGCCAGGGGAGCAGCATTGGCATTGGACGGGGTCAGGGGAGCGGTGTCGGCATTGGACAGGGCCAGGGGAGCGGTGTCGGCATTGGACAGGGCCAGGGGAGCGGAGTTGGCCAGGGGAGCGGCGTCGGCATTGGACAGGGCCAGGGAAGCGGGGCTGGCCAGGGGAGTGGTGTCGGCATTGGACTGGGCCAGGGGAGTGGCATCGGCATTGGACAGGGCCAGGAGAGCAGAGTTGGCCAGGGGAGTGGTGTCAGCATTGGACAGGGCCAGGGAAGTGGCAGTGGCCAGGGGAGTGGCGTTGGCATTGGACCAGGCCAGGGGAACCGTGTCGGCCAGGGAAGCGGCGTCGGCATTGGACAAGGCCAGGGGAGTGGAATTGTCCAGGGGGGCAATGTCGGCACTGGACAGGGCCAGGGAAGTGGCAGTGGCCAGGGGAGCATCATCGGCATTGGACTGGGCCAGGGGAGCGGCATTGGCATTGGACAGGGCCAAGGAAGTGGCAGTGGCCAGGGGAGTGGCGTCGGCATTGGACCGGGCCAGGGAAGTGGCAGTGGCCAGGGGAGCAGTGTTGGCCAGCGGGGCGGCGTCGGCATTGGACAGGGCCAGGGAACTGGCATTGCACCGAGCCAGGGAAGTGGCATTGGACCGGGCCAGGGGAGCAGTGTCGGCATTGGACGGGGCCAGGGAAGCGGGGCTGGCCAGGGGAGCGGCATCGGCATTGGACTGGGACAGGGAAGTGGCAGTGACCAGGGGAGTGGCATCAGCATTGGACAGGGCCAGGGGAGCAGAGTTGGCCAGGGGGGTGGTGTCAGCATTGGACAGGGCCAGGGGAGCAGAGTTGGCCAGGGGGGTGGTGTCAGCATTGGACAGGGCCAGGGGAGCAGAGTTGGCCAGGGGGGCGGTGTTGGCATTGGACAGGGCCAGGGAAGTGGCAGGGGCCAGGGGAGTGGCGTTGGCATTGGACCAGGCCAGGGGAGTGGATGGGGCCGGGGCCAGGGAAGCGGCATTGGCCAGGGCCAGGGTCAGGGGAGTGGAGTTGGCACTGGACAGGGCCGGGGGAGTGGAATTGAACCGGGCCAGGGGAGTGGAATTGAACCGGGCCAGGGGAGCGGCGTCGGCATTGGACCGGGCCAGGGGAGTGGAATTGGAATTGAACAGGGCCAGGGGAGCGGCATTGGTCAGGGAAGCGGAATTGGAATTGAACAGGGCCAGGGGAGTGGAATTGAACAGGGCCAGGGGAGTGGAATTGAACCGGGCCAGGGGAGTGGAATTGAACCGGGCCAGGGGAGTGGAATTGAACAGGGCCAGGGGAGTGGCGTCGGCATTGGACCGGGCCAGGGGAGTGGAATTGAACCGGGCCAGGGGAGTGGCGTCGGAATTGAACCGGGCCAGGGGAGTGGAATTGAACAGGGCCAGGGGAGTGGCGTCAGCATTGGACCGGGTCAGGGGAGTGACGTCGGCATTGGACCGGGCCAGGGGAGCGGCGTTGGCCAGGGACGCGGAATTGGAATTGGAATTGAACAGGGCCAGGGGAGTGGAATTGAACAGGGCCAGGGGAGTGGAATTGAACAGGGCCAGGGGAGCGGCGTTGGCCAGGGAAGCAGAATTGGAATTGGACAGGGCGAGGGGAGCAGAGTTGGCCAGGGAAGCGGCGTCGGCATTGGACAGGGCCAGGGGAGCGGAATTGGAATTGGACAGGGCCAGGGGAGCGGCGTCGGCATTGGACCGGGCCAGGGGAGCGGGGTTGGCCAGGGAAGCGGTGTCCGCATTGGACAGGGCCAAGGGAGTGGAGTTGGCCAGGGAAGTGACAGTGGACAGGGCCAGGGAAGTGGCGTCGGCATTGGACAGGGCCAAGGAAGTGGCAGTGGCCAGGGGAGTGGCGTCGGCATTGGACCGGGCCAGGGAAGTGGCAGTGGCCAGGGGAGCAGTGTTGGCCAGCGGGGCGGCGTCGGCATTGGACAGGGCCAGGGAACTGGCATTGCACCGAGCCAGGGAAGTGGCATTGGACCGGGCCAGGGGAGCAGTGTCGGCATTGGACGGGGCCAGGGAAGCGGGGCTGGCCAGGGGAGCGGCATCGGCATTGGACTGGGACAGGGAAGTGGCAGTGGCCAGGGGAGCAGTGTTGGCCAGCGGGACGGCGTCGGCATTGGACAGGGCCAGGGAACTGGCATTGCACCGAGCCAGGGAAGTGGCATTGGACCGGGCCAGGGGAGCAGTGTCGGCATTGGACGGGGCCAGGGAAGCGGGGCTGGCCAGGGGAGCGGCATCGGCATTGGACTGGGACAGGGAAGTGGCAGTGACCAGGGGAGTGGCATCAGCATTGGACAGGGCCAGGGGAGCAGAGTTGGCCAGGGGGGTGGTGTCAGCATTGGACAGGGCCAGGGGAGCAGAGTTGGCCAGGGGGGCGGTGTTGGCATTGGACAGGGCCAGGGAAGTGGCAGTGGCCAGGGGAGTGGCGTTGGCATTGGACCAGGCCAGGGGAGTGGATGGGGCCGGGGCCAGGGAAGCGGCATTGGCCAGGGCCAGGGTCAGGGGAGTGGAGTTGGCACTGGACAGGGCCGAGGGAGTGGAATTGAACCGGGCCAGGGGAGTGGAATTGAACCGGGCCAGGGGAGCGGCGTCGGCATTGGACCGGGCCAGGGGAGTGGAATTGAAATTGAACAGGGCCAGGGGAGCGGCATTGGTCAGGGAAGCGGAATTGGAATTGAACAGGGCCAGGGGAGCGGCATTGGTCAGGGAAGCGGAATTGGAATTGAACAGGGCCAGGAGAGTGGAATTGAACCGGGCCAGGGGAGTGGCGTCGGAATTGAACAGGGCCAGGGGAGTGGAATTGAACAGGGCCAGGGGAGTGGCGTCGGAATTGAACAGGGCCAGGGGAGTGGAATTGAACAGGGCCAGGGGAGTGGCGTCAGCATTGGACCGGGTCAGGGGAGTGACGTCGGCATTGGACCGGGCCAGGGGAGCGGCGTTGGCCAGGGACGCGGAATTGGAATTGGAATTGAACAGGGCCAGGGGAGTGGAATTGAACAGGGCCAGGGGAGTGGAATTGAACAAGGCCAGGGGAGCGGCGTTGGCCAGGGAAGCAGAATTGGAATTGGACAGGGCGAGGGGAGCGGAGTTGGCCAGGGAAGCGGCGTCGGCATTGGACAGGGCCAGGGGAGTGGAATTGGAATTGAACAGGGCCAGGGGAGCGGAATTGACATTGGACCGGGCCAAGGAAGTGGAGTTGGCCAGGGAAGCGGTGTCAGCATTGGACAGGGCCAAGGGAGTGGAGTTGGCCAGGGAAGTGGCAGTGGACAGGGCCAGGGAAGTGGCGTCGGCATTGGACAGGGCCAGGGGAGTGGAATTGGAATTGAAAAGGGCCAGGGGAGCGGCGTCGGCATTGGACAGGGCCAGGAGATTGGAATTGGAATTGAACAGGGCCAGGGGAGCGGCATTGACATTGGACCGGGCCAGGGAAGTGGAGTCGGCCAGGGAAGCGGCGTCGGCATTGGACAGGGCCAGGGGAGTGGAATTGGAATTGAACAGGGACAGGGGAGCAGCATTGACATTGGATTGGGCCAGGGAAGTGGCAGTGGACCGGGCCAGGGGAGTGGTGTCGGCCAGGGAAGCGGTGTCGGCATTGGACAGGGCCAGGGAAGCGGCCATGGAAGTGGCACTGGAATTGGACCGGGCCGGGGAAGTGGCCATGGATGGGTCCGGGGAAGAGGCCGTGGAATTGGAACCGGCAACAGAAGTGGAGTCAGAATTGGACTGGGCCAAGGAAGCGGCCATGGAAGGGGACAGGGAAGAGGCCAGGGCCAGGGAAGTGGCACTGCACATGGAAGCGGAATTGCTCCCGCAAGCGGCACTGGAATTGGCCAGGGAAGCGGAATTGGACAGTGATGTGGTCAAGAATGCGTTTGAGGAAATGGTTGGGGACATGGCCAAGGTCAATGATGTTGTCCCGGATATAGTCCTGGGAGTTTTGCATAATACTTGCTGGAGATATTTTCAATTCTGTCTCTCTCCCACCACCTCAAATAAAAATTATTTGATCGAGTTGGTGTCTTTGGTATCATTTGGCTGTTTTCTCACATAACTGCTTTCTGGCATCAGTGCTTTTAAGTTCCTCTCCCTGAAACCTGGAGATTGTTTGTGAAAAGTTCGATTTAATGAATATAGAGAAAATACAATTATTCCCATTTAAAAATGAATTGACCAAATCAGAATATCACTTATCAAATAACTAGCGCTATACATATTTTCTAAAATCAGTTTATGTAAATGTCTATAAGTGGTATACAGCTGTGAAGATTTGAGTAGTAAAACAATTGAGTAGTTTTTCTTTCACTAATTCAATGTTACTTTGTTTTTTTTGCAATTGTTAGTGAAATCAACCAGCAATTGCAACCAGAAAATTGTTGCTACACTTTCTTTTGTCAATTTAAAATACCAATAATTCAATCTCACAGAAACTAGAGTATAATTCAAATATCATTAAATATTTACCAGTAATAACTGCAGAGCTGTATTTAGAAAAACAAGCAAAACGACCTTAATTCAATTGTACGCACCTTGAAAATTTGTTTACTTAACCACTGCACATACTCCATTTAAATGCCTTGTTGCAGAAAGTAAATGGATTGAATAAGAAACCATGACATCCACAACCTCCATGAGTTAATAACAAGAAAGCGATAACATTACCAAGTTGGCATCATAAACCCGTTGAAGTATAAAGACTGGAGAATAAAAAAATAAAGACTGGAAAATAAGATTCCACTTGGCTTAAAGCTGCAGTAAGTAACTTTTGTAAAAATATATATTTTACATATTTGTTAAACCTGTCATTATATCCTGACAGTAGAATATGAGACAGATAATCTGTGAAAAAATCAAGCTCCTCTGGCTCCTCCCAGTGGTCCTATTGCCATTTGCAGAAATACATTGCTCCCGTTAAGAAACAACCAATCAGAGCTGCGGTCTGTAACTTTGTTTGTGTTCAGAATGTAGAAAAATGTATATAATAAGCGAGTACACCATGAATCAATTTTCCAAACCTTGTTTTTAGCTTGTCCTGAATCACTAGGGTGCACCTATAATAAGTGTTTAACAATGCCACTTTAACTGCTGAAAATTACTGAAGTCCCATCACAAATTAGAGTAAACTTCCATTTTTCAAATGTAAATTGACTTTTTGTTGTTGTTATTAAGCTGCAAAGTTGTTTTTTAAGCATATTTCATGCAGTACATAAGAATATACACAACCATTCCTCATGATCTGTGAATTTAATTCTAACAAGATATAAGTTACTCTCTAAAATTCTCTTAAGTTACATTTGTTTTGCTTCACCAAAAAAGGAAGACGGACAGGTTGAAATGAACCATAAGCAAACATAAAGCCAGGAGAACAGAGGCACAGCCAGCAGTGTGTGAGTGTGCTGGAGAAAAGCCGCACAACTTAACTGCACACTAATACAGATGTGCAGGGCTCTGCTTGTAAATCTCCCCGAATCAGGAAACTTATTACAGTCGTATCAGCTTACACAGCAACCCTTGAACCCCTTGCGACTGTCAGGTCTGGGAACCAAGAGGACCACAGTGATTTATCAAAATATGTCCTGCTCTACACCTCCCTATGGGTGATACAGATCCTTAATAATGCTCAGATTGGGTTCACAATGTAAAATGTTTCAGACTTAAGAATTAGCATGTGTCAGTGTGTAAAACCTGATCAGATACTAGTCTGCTACAGTTTACAGAAAAATAACTACACCAAATATACCAGCATATAACCAGCACAAACCAGCAAAGATATGCTTATATGTGTGGGGGGGCTGAGCTATGACTAAATTGCCTAGCCAGGATTTCTAAATTTCCTAAAATATCTTTGTTTTTGTTTTATTTGGCTTTGCTTTCCTACTGACATGCTCTAAACAGTACTTATACATTGAGAACGTTTTGATTGATTATTTGAGTATTTTCTATAAAAATAAAAAATATATAATTAAAAATTTAATTAAAAATGTAATTATAAAAATATTTTTTATTTTATTTAATTTTTTTATTTGTGTGAACATACAGTATGTCCTCTTTTTCTCTGACATGTTCTGACAGGGATTTCTAAATTGCCTAAAATGTCCAGGTTTTGCATGTTTTACTATTGTCTTGCTTTCTACAGTCCTTATACATAACATGTATGTATATTTGCATTCCCTTTCTCTGTAAAGCCCATCTTCTTGTGCACCACAATTGGTTGATTATGTACAATTCCTGCAAGCTATTGGTCAAACTACTTTTCAGTCATTACCTTCAGCAAGTATGAAAACAATAATTGTAGTAATTGTTTAAGATCAGTTCTCAATTCATGTGGGTCGGAAAATACAGAAATCTGTATAAAAGTGAAAAAAATCACATTACTGATTTATAATTAAACCATTAACTTTTGAGAGACTATTAAGTAGAAGCTCATATAACAAACACTTTTATCCAAAGAGCTGAATACTTATTACAAAGATAATCCTGTAGACTGAACTTTTGCTAATGTGCACAACATTTTGTCCTGTTCACTCTTACTCAAACCTCTAACCTTTAGGCTATTAGCTCATATTTTTAACCACTACACCACCTCATAAACGTTATTAAAGTTAGAGAGGATGAAAATCCCATAGAAAGTATAATTCTGTATTTAATTTTGTTTTTCTTTGACTCAAGTAGAAGACCCAGCAAAACTGTAAAAGCAAAACTTCAGCTGAGTTCAAACCCTGCCATATACATAAACACTTCAAGTGTCTATTAGAACTTGGTTTTCAAAAACCATTTGATGAGACCAAACTCTAATGAAAGACACGGACACATGCCATGTTTGGCCTAGATTCTTGTCCGGTCACCGCCACAACCCTTGCCAACCTAACTAAACACACATTGCCTGATCTGGATGATATAAGACAGCTTACAGTGCAGCCCTGACCTGGCTCTGTTCAAAAACCTCACAAGCTGCCTACGTAGACAGAATTTTAAAGGATTATAAGCACGCACTGTTATTGTTAACTAGAAGTATGTGTTTTCATTTTGGCAACTAACTAAAATTACGGTAACACGTTAGATTAGGGTACACATATTCACTATTAACTATGAATTTTGTAGTTATTAAGTTTAGGTATGGGTTTGGATTAAGGGATCTAAAATAAGGTCATGCAAAATAAGGCATTAATATGCTTTATGAGTACTAACAAACAGCTAATAGGGTAGTAATATGCATGCTAATATGTATTTGCATGAATAATACTAAAAACTGCTAGATACATAGACTGTTAGAGAATGTACAATATTCTAGACTATGTACGTGTGACGAAATTCTAATTGCAAAGAAAGCAATCCCACAATGCATTGATGACGTCACAACGTGAGATAAATGTAATATAAATATCAAATATATATATATATATATATATATATATATATATATATATATATATATATATATATATATATATATATATATATATATATATATAAAATAATTTTAAATATAAAAAAATCAATATCAATACAACCAATATAAAGATTTAGTAAATTAATTATTTATAAAATCAGATGCCACTTTAGCTACAGTTTTACCATTTAAGCCTTAGTAGTCAGTTCAGGCTCACCAGGTTTTGGAACAGAGCCCACTAATACCCCAGAAGTTTTGTTTAACAGACCATCAGTTGTTCATCCACTCATGGATGCCACAGTTTCTCACTACATCACAACAGACTGTACTGATTTATTGGCACCCCTCTTTGCCAAATACAAAGAGGCCTATGAGCACAGAAGGGACACGTCCCAGACTAGATTATTTGTACACTCTTGCTATTTAGCAGGGTGGACTTTGCAGTCTGAAAAAGGGTCTTGATATCTAATCAGAGTCACGGTTAGGTCTGTACCTTGGTTTTGAAGTCACAGTTTGCTACAAGTTCAGTACAACAGGAAATGTATTTTTTCTTTATTTTGAACAGACAGTAGTGCTACTGTACATGTAGCATAAACTGTTGTTTGATTTTTATTCAACTGTATAATTTCAAGACTTAAAGCGAAAACCGAACGGTCTGACTTTAGATTTGTGAATTTTAGCTACATAAGACACCTGCGCAAAACAAAAACAGCTGTTGACCAATCAGAATCAAGGATAGTAAATAACCGTTTTATAAAACAAATATACATAAATTAAATATAGTAATGATAGTTCGTTTGTATATACACAATATTATGGTCTAAAATTGGGGAGTTGATCAAAAAGCCAATGAACAACATGGACCACAATGAAAACAATATAGTTTAATATTAATATATTGAATATATTAATAGTACTGTAGCTGGTCCAAGTAGGTTTAGATGGTTGATCAGATGGACTGATCGTGTGATCAGGACTGGTAAACCACTTTGGCTGAGGGAATGGAGACTAAATTGAGATGAATAACCACATTTCCAAACAGTTTGAAGGGGTCTAACCACATTAAACTGCTATGCCCTAGTTTTTATGGCTGGAAAAAAAGAGAAATAATTGTGTTCCTTTAAGTAAGCTTTGATCACAAAGCTATCTGTTAGCTGGAAGAAGGTCAAATAGAGGCTCAAGTAAAAATAAACGTTCATTTGTTCTGATTAAAAACCTTTCCAGTGAGTGAGAAAAGGCAGTGGTAGAGGAAGAAGCAGGAGGAATTGTGGATGCCGAAAGGAAGGCAGGAGATGGAGAAAGAGAGAAAAAAGACAGAACAAAGAAATGGACTAATAAATGTTCCTGCTATATTTGGCTTGAGCAGCTCCGGTGATAAATGTCTTGAACATCTTAGTTCAGATTAGACTCAAGTGAAGTCAGCATATGTAGCAGATTCAGATCAATCTCAACAGCTCTCTGATCCTGTCTACATGGTAAACCTCGTTCTGCAAAAAGAGGTCGGGACCCAAAATATACTACAAAAAATAAAAAATAATAAAAATCTAAATCCAATTTATTCAAGATCTAACAAACAGTCTCAATTCTAGTTACCAGGAGCCAGCATCCCATAACAGATGCGAAATGAAGCGAGTCAAGTTTTATCAATTGGAAACCAATGATTGTGACACTGTGATACTTACACGGCTCCCCAAGAGGCAACAGCAGTAATTGAGCTTTGAGAGGCTGTTATGGCAGAATCGAAAAAGGCCTCTGAAGACTAACAAAAGTTGCATAATATGATTTAAAGCTAATATGAAACACATGGGATAAAGACCACATGCACCAGAGCACCAGTAACGTACCATCTCTGAGCTATTTCAAGAAACCCTTCATGTGATATTAAAAAATATCATATTTTCAATACTTTTATAATGAATCCCGGTAAATAAGTAATTCATGACAGATAGATAGATAGATAGATAGATAGATAGATAGATAGATAGATAGATAGATAGATAGATAGATAGATAGATAGATAGATAGATAGATAGATAGATAGATAGATAGATAGATAGATAGATAGATAGATAGATAGATAGATAGATACACAAAGGCATATTTCAATTTGAATGATGTGAATTTGAATAAAACCTGGAAAAATCATTAAGAAAGTAAAATGCATTTGCTTTGATTTCATGTTGACTAAAGCATGATATTGAAAGGAGTTTTTTTCCAACAAAATAAACATAATTTGGCTGCAGCATGGGTTCAAACCGAGCAAATGGAAAATTGTTAATGCTAGAGACAAATGAAATGGAACTGGAATTGCTGCACTGGAATTGTTGTACTTTGTTATGCCAAGGTTTCTTTTTTTTTCACATTTTCATTTTTGTTATCCATCTTTTTTATTGGACCTGTAGGAGAAAACAATCTGCCAAAAGCAGCATGCACTCGGTTTTCTGAATATAAAATCCATGCATAAAACAAATATATATTTTGCTGTTTTGCTCTATTTACCCAAACATATGATCATGTGCGACTGTTGCAGTTCATTTTCTCCTCATTGTATATGAGTCTATAAAGTAGGCACAATGCAATTAAAACGCATCAAAAATAATAGCAAACCCTAAAGTAACACCAGTCTTAAAAACAGAGCCTGCCAGGAGACTTCTGATACAATCTTTACAGATTACACCAGCTTGTATGAACACAGCATTACTATGGAAACCTCATATCCAATCAGTGCCGCACGCGTACGAGGATGCATGACCATGTGCTAGACCTGATGGGAAACTAATCAAGGTGTAACTCCCATAACGTGATGAAGTGACATGGAAATGTTCCACAGCTTTCATGTGGAGAGCTCAGTGGGAGCACAGCCCGCAGTGTGAGGAGAGAACGCTGTAGTCCTTGAGGGCTGGAGAACTGCCCGACTCCGGTGTCTTCACTGGGAAACAGTCAACATCCGACCAGCCCATCACAGCTGGAGAACAGCAGCTGTGCTAGACATGTTCACATCTCTTGTTGATCAAGTGTCATCTTGTTTAATCATCTAAACAAGGTGATGCATTTGTGGCCTAATGATTAGAGAGCCGGACTTTTTGGTTTGAGTCTCTGTACTGGCAGTGATAAATGACCTTCTTCCACGCTCAATACCACGACTGAGGAGATACCTTTAAACAAGGCACCGAACCCCCAACTGCTCTCTGGAAGCCACAGCAAAAAAGGCTGACCACTGCTCTGGGTGTGTGTTCACTGTTGTGTGTGTTTGTGTTTTCAGTATTGTGTGTATGCAAATGGTTGAGTTAAATGTAGAGCACAAATTCCAAGTATGGGACCCCATACTTGGCTACATGTCACTTTCACTAAAATCCAACTTTAAATGAATGTAGGAAAAAGTTGACATTACATAAAATATTAAATAAATGAAATACATTTTTTGACCATTTAGTTTGAGCAACTTAAAATATTAAACAGCAAGATGTCAAGTTTGGTGCTGTCTGAACGTGGATCTGCAAGTAAAAAAAATGTTTTGAGTTCATAGCACTTATTATTTTGTGCCTGATGAAAGCTCAAACCAACTTCAGTTGATACTACACTTGGTACCAACATTTTGTATTTGAGTAAAATATTAAACATATTAAAGTCTGGTGGAATGCAAAAAAAAAAAAAAAAAAAGTTAAAAATGCTGCAAAAATGCTTCAGTAACTATGTTAATCAGTTGCTCAGTTCTCTAAAATATCTAATTTTAAACTTCATTTATTTTTGCAGTATAAAGTACTGATATATGCAATTTGTGGTATTAAAAAAAGCAAGTCGTCTTATACTTTACAGTGAAAACCCATAAACCGACATTCCTAGAACTCCATGAAAACTTCACATTTAATGATATTTGATTTAAAAATTAGTTTTCATCAGTTATGTACAGTATATTAGGGTTTTATTTTACAACTACAGACAAAACAAGATGGAATGTGGGAAAGTGCAAAGCATTTCTTTCATCCCCATGTTTATCAGCAAAGGAAAACCACAGATACAGTGAAATCAGTCTGCATGTTATCAAGCAGCACATCAGTTAGAAACAGCCGCAGAGTTATGAAAATCCTCCAATCATGAAAGAATTCCCAGCAGTGTGTGGAGAAAAGGGTCTGTTAACCAGACTCTCCGGCTCTCTCATTGATGTGTGTGTCTATCCTCAGCTCCATCGCCTCACGTCCTCTTCAGCTAATCAACCACCCAAAGCAGGCAGATGAAGTCATGAGTAAACCATCAGTCCCTACTGTAACATCTACGCTTCGTTTTCTGTGTGCTATTGGTTCTGCCACCAGTCTGTTTAATTAGTCATTCTGTTCACATGTTGTCTGATTATCTCATCCGTACCCTTAGTTTGGGCCTTGCTTATAAACCCTCAGAGTCTTTGTCCATTCTTGTCTATACTTAGAGGTTTTGTGAGTTTTCTGTGGATCGCCGTGCACTTCACTCACAACTACCCACAGTGACAGCTACTAGCAGTAATATAGATAGTTTAGCAAAATAAAATCCCTAAATTATCAAATCATCACTTCAGCTCAGTTAATCTGAAATGCCAGCATAAACAACAGTGTTAACATTTAATTTGTTAGTCAATTTTAGGGTTGTGTATGAATAAAATGAGCACAATGACAAATTTGTGTGATGTTGCTTTCAGTCAGTTTTGAATGAGACAACGCAGAAACAACTTTGCATGTAAAAGTGGCTAAAATATATGCAAAGAAGAATATTGCAACCCAGTTCGAAATAAGTGTGCAAATAAAAAGACAATTAATTCAATTTAAAATTTCACCATTGCTTTGGCACTTTTTAAATTGTAAATTTCTAAAAGAAAAAAAAGGGAGTAAATTTACAACAACAACAAAAAAAAAAACAGCACATTTAAGATTGAAATTACCTTAAAATAAATTGTGGACATTAATCGGGTCTGGCTGAATTCAGGAATATTAATACAGTGCTGCCTGACAAACACATTCTATGAAACCTTTATATATCGGAGATGTGCACAATTGTTAAAAATCGACCGGTCCTAAGAAAGCCCTGCATGAATAGGCTGGTATCACTTTGAGCTGACCTCGATTGGACATGTTTCTTGGAAGCATAAAATGCATTTTTACATCAGCTAGACAGGATAGAACAGATCACAGTGGATCTCAAAATGCATTTTGAAAAGTTAGACTATTTTTTACTTGACACAGTAATGCTCATTGCGGTGTGCTCAAAAACACTGTCAGATGCATTAAAACATCCCAATAGATCTTTAAATGAATCTACAGACACAACTTTCCAAAAAACTTGTGCTATACCATAGTGCTATCAAGCATGTTAATTAAAGCACTTCAAAATCATATATATATATATATATATATATATATATATATATATATATATATATATATATATATATAATAATTTGGAATAAAATGAACACTGATTGAACTGAAATAAAAATAAATCAGCTAATTGCAAGGTCATTTTTTAATTTCTCATTTATGTTTGTAAGACAGTATGATTGTCTATAAATTTATATTGCATAATCATATGCCAACTGCTCTTCTTATTACAGCTTATCAGATACTCTTTGCTCTACGGTCTCTCTGAATACTAAGAGATGACAGTGCAAGCTAACCATAGAAGATTATGCAACTTAATACAGGCGACCTTAACAAAGAATTCCACGACTAATGCATACTAGAGCTTCTGTCTTGAAAGATATACACAGAAAAAAAATAGTCAGTGAATATTCACCTCTGGCTCACCTTCCTCTAGCTTGAAAGAGCTCTCCATCTGAGCTGATCCTTCCTGTAATATCATTAGGTCATGGAGGTCACCCCAAAAACCCGTCACAGAGCTTCTATCATTTAGGGGGAATGCCAGGTGGCCTTTTTAGCAGCATTATACAGGAAGAAGCAGTTAAATAAGGAAAGGTGCATGGAAGCTCACAGGTCCCCTGTTGCATGTACCTGCAGGGCTGCTGCAGCTGTGAAGCAGGCTTTTCATCTAAAAATGTCCTCTAATTAAGTTAAGTCTACCGAAGCCCTCCGTGACATTCAGTTATTCTTATCCACCTCGCTCCCTGAGGGCCGACTGACCTATTCAACAAGCGGCCCGCTGTGGGTCTGCACTGGCCAGATGCCGAGTCGTGTGATGCTGGGGAAATTTCCACACAGTCAACATGAATCCCAGCAGCATTACAGGAAGAGAACTCAACGGACAGATTAGACCAATCACGCTATGTTTGTCCTTGAGATTAAACGGAGAGTGAACGGAGAGTGTCAGATTTGACGCACAAACACAAACAGCACAACTGTTTTTAACATTGATAACAAGAAGAAATCATTCTTTAGCAGCAAATCAGCATATTAGAATGATTTCTGAAGGATCATGTGACACTGAAGACTGGAGTAATGATGTTGAAAATAGGATTTGATCACAGGAATAAATTAGATTTTACAATATATTCAAACAGAACACAGTTATTTAAAATGGTCATACAAACACTTGTCAAGAACTGTCTCAATTGTGTCTATTTTACTGCTAAAGTTTTCAGCACTAGTTAGTGGAATCCATCAGTTATGTCTCATGTAAGTATCAACTTTGTTACAGAAGTTTCTCAACTTTTATTTAGAAGTTCATAGACAATAAGTTCATTCATAATACATTAATGTGCATTTATACAATTTAAAATGTAAATATATATATAACAAAATACCATATTTTACACAGTTGCAATTCAAAGAGGGACACAAGATGAAAACAGGATTTTAAAAAGACCAGTTTTATTACACTAAAGCTTAAATAATGTTTAAACATGCCATTCCTCGTATGGAGAAACTGAAACAAAACTGAAATTAAGAGTGTGTGAAACATTACTGAGAAATGTATTAAGCATTTAACCCCTTAACTGTCACCCCCAATTTTTTAAATAAGCATTAAAGTGCACGATCCACACTTAAATTGCTGTAATTTATGAACACTTTGGAATATTAACCTAAGGTTGGTCTCTTTTTAAAGAAGAATTTGAAAAAGAAAAAGTTTTGAAAAAGTTATAGAAGTTTAAATGTACTGTAAATAAAATGCACTATATTCATTTTATTTAATTTTATTTATTATAAATATTTTACATAACAGGTTTTACTCTAAAATTGGTATAAAATTAAAGCCTTGTGTCTAAATAAGTTATGATACAAATTTGAAGTTGATATGAAAAAAATTGGAGTTCGTGTGAGATTTTATTTAGGGCGTCATACCACACACAGCCACTGGGAGTCATCAAAACTACTTCGAAATTGCTTAATTAATTTTTCTCTAGATTTCTCTTCTATCTCAAAATAACCGCCAAATATGAAATCCTGAGACTCAGACCTTTCAAATGATATGGTTGTTGCAAAGATTATAAAACATTTTGATTCTAGAAGACCGTAATGCATTTTGTAATACGACACTTGACCCCGCCCACTAAGGCGGAGGAGACCGCCATTAGATTTTAAAGTAACATTTCCATGGTAACGCAATGTCCGATTTCAAAATGGTTTTCACAGGATGAATCTTGGGCTTCTAAGCTTGATTTATGATGATTACTAAAAGATTTTATAGAGAGAAAGACAACAACAAAAAAAGAGTGCCAAGCGTCCCACAGGTGGGACGGTGACAGTTATATCTGAGCAATAAAATATAATCGGGAGTTTTCCATCATATGATAAAGCAGATTTAGTAAAGTAAATCATTCAAGTATTTTTATACTACATTAATCATGCAACTTCCTTAAAGCTGCGGTAGGTAACTTTTGACGCTCTAGCGGTTAATAAACAGAACTGCTTGCGTCTTGCGGAAGAACATCGTAGCCGGAACTACTTCTCTCTGTTTATGTCTATGAAGAATCACAAAGGTACTGGGTTACTCCACCACGGTACCCCCGAAGCAATCTAAAATAGTCCGAATATAAACACTTATTATAGGTGCACCCTAGTGATTCAGGACAAGCTAAAAACACGGTTTGGAAAGTGGATTCATGGTGTACTCGCTTATTATATACATTTTTCTACATTTTGAACACAAACAAAGTTACGGACCGCAGCTCTGATTGTTTTTTTTTACCAGGAGCGATTGAGTTTCTGCAAATGGCAATAGGACCACTGGGAGGAGCCAGAGGAGCTTGATTTTTTCACAGATTATCTGTCCCATATTCTACTGTCAAGACATAATGACAGGTTTAACAAATATGTAAAAATATATGTTTTTACAAAAGTTACCTACTGCAGCTTTAATAAGAAGAAGAAGGATCAGTGTGTGGAAGAAGTGACAATGATGATGCAGATGTAATGAAGTAAAGCAAAAATGAGCACCAAAGAAGTGCATTCATTAATTGTGATGTTAAACTTTCTGCAACTTCCTGTAGAATGCAAAAAAAAAAAAAAAACTGACCACAAACTGAATGGCTTGCTGTGGCGAGCTGCACTATTACTTTTCCAAGCGATTAGATTTACAACTCACGAGTGGTGTGGTGACAGTTTGAGCGTTCGTCTGAGCGCTGAAGGTTTATCTCACGGTGTGACGCTGGTGTGTGTGTCTCTACATATTAGTAGCAGTGTTTGCAGATCTCATGGAATGTGCTCTGATTTCCCAAATAACACACTCTTCCCCCCAACCGCCAGCTAACATCCCAAGGGTGGGTTTCCCAGGTTACAACACTACTACATGGTTATCAGATGTACGGTTTTACAAAGTAGTCCAAAAACACTGGTACACACACTGGATAAGAGCGCATGAGAAACAGAGGTAATGCAAAAGGAGGAGGAACGACACTGAACACCACGGAGCATCTGGGCTCACGGCCCAAATCTCCACACAGGAGAGCACAAGCCCAGTTGAAGTTTCTAATCAGCATCTATGAGCTGCTGTTCCGCTCTTATATTCCACACTATCACACACAACAGTGTAAACCAGAAGGGAGCATCTTCTGAGCATTGAAACAAGTGTGAACGTGTGTTTGTATTATATAATTTAGTGTCATTAAATGTTACAATATTATTATGATATTTATTATTTATTTTCGAATTAAATAATTTTAAAGACAAACATGAAATATATTTTATAAAGTATTAATAAAGTATTTGAACAACAAAAGATGAAAAAATACAAAAATATTACATACAAATATATATTATAACGTTAATAATACAATATTTAAAAATTAAAAACACAAAATATTGATATAAATATAAACAACAACAACAACATAGATATTTTAGGAACAGCTTACACCCAATTATCTATTAAATAAAAAAATAAATACAAATATATTCCATGCATGTTACATTAACAAAACTAAAACACACACACACACAAAATAATAATATATGAATATGAATATTAATAGGAATATGAATATTAAAAGACTAAATATGATGTCAGCTAAGTGGTTTCCCAGTGGGAACAGCATGTGTATTTCAGGAATATTTTATTAAAGGAATATTATTAATTTAGTCTTATTAAATTAATCTTAATCTTAGTATTCTGAATTCATCTTAACTGATCATCTTCAACTTTAATTACCTAACATGTTGGAAATAAATGTAGTTATTGTTATCCAATTTTTTTATTATTAATTTTTTTTAAGCTTTTGACAGTCTAACCAAACAGTGAGTCATAAAAGGGATTGCAGCACATAATACGTTCAGTTCATTCATCACAGTTGGATGGATGGATGGATGGATGGATGGATGGATGGATGGATGGATGGATGGATAGATAGATAAAATAAAACATGTTCAAAGTATACATGCTATATAATGTAGAACTATAAAATTAAATTAAGAGCAAATCAAATAAATCAGATGTACGGAATATACATACTATATAGTGTAGAAGCATCGTATTGTAGCATGTTATGTAGCAAAGTTGGTCCCCTGCTGTCATCCACTATATTACACTCAGAACTGATGCAAAGTTGAAATGAAATAGAAAGCTAAGAACTAAAGAAATTGGGTGCTGTTTAAGTGTTTAGTTTAATTTGGATTTGGCCTGAATATCAAACGTTAGATGCAGAATGACCATCCACACATGTACAGTTCCCTGATCCTGAGTGATTTCCAGCCTTTGATCAGCACGACACACTGACTCGCCAATCCAATCCAGAACAAACAACATGACCTCAGTAAAAACAGAAAACATCAGCCAAACTTAAATCAACAGATGACCTCTGGCTTTAATAGTCAACATGAAATCTTAACAGATCCTACCTGCTTTCTTAATACATGCTTTTTTATCATGCATGACTCATCCATGCATGTTATTCCAAAGAAACACAATGTTTATCTTTGTAATACTTGTAATAATCAAAATGCACAACTTTTCAGGCTGATGTCACCAAGGCTGCTTAAATTTGAACCAACAGGTCTGAACTGGATTGCAGGCTCTAATAAAACTATTTACTCAAAAATAAAACAATTGTCTTAAATACAAACATATTAAATATATCTCATTAAAAAAAAAATTTAAGAAAAAAAATATATATACAAAATTATTAATATTAAAAAATAATTATTAGTAGATTGCAAGGTGGGAAGAGCACATATTTTTTAAATATCTTACATCCATTTATTCATGAGATAAAATCATAAAAATAAAAATAATATGTATTCTAAAAAAAAAAAAAAAAGAGAAAAAACTCATATCCTATTGGTTTGCCTGGTGGAAACAATGGACATATTATTAAATAAAATCATAAAGTAAAAATAAATATTAAGTGCAAATATATAACATGTATTTCATAAAAATAACACAAAAAATAAATAAAATAATTAAATATAACATTTTATCAATATTATTATTACTGTTTGTATTAATAATAACATTAATATTTGTATTGATATTAAAGTTTTTTGCCCAAAAATTCCCCAAAAAAGCCTTTTTATTCGCATTACAGATTGAAGGATGAATCTGTGCTGGTGTGTGTGTGTGTGTGTGTGTGTGTGTGTGAGTGTGTGCAGTAGCAAGACATGAAGCAGGTGTATACAGAGCTCCACTCTCAAACAAAGCCGTTGACGGGCAGTTCCCAGGAAGGGGTAATGTGGCGTAAAATCTATGCACAGCCTTGCTTTGTTGCCATTCAGGCCTAATCCATCTGAGCGCTTTGCAATAAAAGTTAGCGACTGGTTGTTGCGAGCAGGAACCAGCAAGCGGGCCGTGGTTCAGCTGGATAACATCAATAATGTAGCTATGGTTACTCAGTGCTGCCCAGCTCAATGAAAAACATTTGGTATTCATTCATTTTTTATGCCTTTTGATGGCATGGATCTGCGAGCATGATGGGATGATCAGGACTGAAAAGACAATATATATATATATATATATATATATATATATATATATATGTTTTAATACATCAGGCTTAACTTAGCAAAAACTATAAAGTTTTAAGCAGATGTTGAAATTAATATGGTCAGAAAACATAACATAAAACTCCAAAAATTGTACGAGCAAAGCTATGTACAGTATTGGGGTTAAAACACACACTACTCAAACTAACATGATATGCACCAACAACACTTTTCTCCTTACATCTTTTGGAAGAATATGTCGTGCTGACTTCTCCACAATTTGTCCTTCTGATTGTCCTCACCCATAAAATTTCAGCGAACATGACACTCTCTGACCTCATTTGATTTAGCAGGTAATAACTTTTGCGGAGTTGAATATTTCTGCTTGCATTTTAAGGTCTCTTTGCTCGTTTTGTTTGCAACAACTTAATTTAGACCAGCGTTTCATGCAAAGTCCTAATTGAGACACATAAAGCACTGAGGGAGGACAATATCTGATCAGTCCAGCATGTTAAGAATGTCTTAAAGAAGCCTCTGTTTGAGTTAAACCTTGTTGAACCTCTGCTCCGCAACCCCAGAGACGACCCTGGCATCATCTATCCTTTTGTTATCTGTTCCTGTTTCTCAAACACTGGAACTCCTCTCAGAACAATAAATTCTTAGCAGCTCAATCTTCTCCCTCCTGGCATCCAGCAAAGTAAACGCAACCGCTGCCCAAATTCTACATCATTCCGGCGCTGCAGCAATGTTAAAGCGATAGTCCACATATAGTTTTATATGAAATTTGTAACAAAACCATAAAAGCTTTAATTTGGTCTCATCATTCAAGAGCTCAGTTCTCATATACTCATATCACCAGCTCATCTGTCTTCGGTTCCTCAGTTCAGTGACTGTTGGAGGAACTGGAGAGCTGAAAAGTTGGCAAAACTTAGATTCATAGGTTCATGTACACTGGTATTAAGTAACTTGAGGACTTGTTCAGTCCAATTTGGTGAACTGGTTCATCCAGTTCACTACAAAGATCCAGTTCAAAATAGTGATTCGTTCGTGCATCGGACATCAGTTTGGACCTTTTACCTGAGGCTATGGATTACAGTTAATAATGATGTAAATACTGTTCAATTTCTTGCACAGACCAATCATTTTGCTTCATAAGACCTCAATTTATCATCAGGTATTCATTTTAGTTTTCCCTGATATGCTTTTTTTTCTCTTTAAGTGGTAGTAGCAGATGACTTGCATTTTAAGAATCACCAAGCTAAAAATCCTCTCTATTGTTTTACTGAAGAAAAAAGTCACAGAAATCCTGAAAGACCTGAGGGTGAGTAAATTAACAACAAATTTTCATTTTGGGGTGAACTATCCCTTTGAAAGGACGCTTCCATAATGCGTTAAGGATAAGAAGAAACCAAAGAACGCTGTGTCAGTGTACGTGAAATAAGGCCACGAAATGAGGCAATTGCTAAATCGGCGCGCTCTCAAAAGACAGATAAACGAGATCCAGATGTCTGTTCTGTTTCAGGGGCCACACCTGTTGTCTGGGGGGTGAGACAGGAGACACACACACACACATAATGCAGTTCGCATATGTGTTCAAACGTGGCCACCGTGTAAAAAAATATGACCTTGAGTGAACTTGAACACAGGGAATTGACACAACAGGTGTGCAGCCCATGCGAGTCCCTTAAGTAGTCGATACAAGCTGATCTGAGAACAGCTACAGCCCCCCACATAGCCGGAACGGCAAAGCACATTCAAGGTTTAATGACAAAAACAGCAAACTGTTTGAGACGAAAAACCCACATGAGGTAAATTAACGTGACTGCAAAAAAATACTGTAAAAAGTTCTGTTCCAAAACCTAGAGAGCTCAGACAGCATTTAGGAAAATACATGTATAATACTGTTTTTCCAATGCAACATGCGCCTGTGCAACATTCAAGATGGTGGATAATGCTAAAACAGCTAAATAATACTGTATTGTACTTATGTACAATATAACTTATAATCATACTTTTATTTTATTTAATGACGCAAAATATCCCAAAAGTGCCAATATAATCTGAAATAGATTATTGTACCCAAAATGTGTGTGCACGCTATGTATTTTCCATACTAGTACAGCATTGTTAGTTAGTAAAATACTAATGTCAAACTAAACCGAAAACGAATGTCAAATGAGTATCCTGCACAAAAAATAAAATTAAAAAAATGTGCCCAAATGTTAACGCAAAGAAAGAAGGCGTGGTTTCAGTAACCGCAGTTAGTTAGTGTGTGTGTGTGTGTGTGAGAGAGAGAGAGAGAGAGAGAGTCATACAGTGCAGCTGTCTTTACCATCAGTGGCTTGTGTACTGCAAACACATACGAGCTTCGTCTGTCACGTGACTCTGTTCCTCTTTCAGGCTTGAAATGACGATAAAAACAGGACATTATTAACTGTCTTTACATTTATTTTTAAAGATGAAGCTCGCGATTATGGAAAAGGAGCGTTACATTTCCGACGAGTGCTTGCGGTGTTCAGCCAATCACAATGCACTGGGTCAGCTGGCCAATCAGAGCAGACAGCTCTCGTATGAAGGAGGGACTTTGTAGAAAATGATGCGTTTGAGAGAGGCGGGGCATAGAGGACCTACAATAATTTGAAAAATAATGTGTTTTTTGAACATTAAAGCATGTCAGCATATTATATTACACCAAATACACAAAACAATGATCTTTAAAAAAAAAAAGCATCATATGGCCCCTTTAAATTCAGTTAATCAAGTAATTCAACTAAAACATACTTATTTTAGTTATTAATTAAATAATTTTTAGTTTTTTCTTCATATTTATATAATATTTACATTTATTTTTGCTTACAAAATGTTATCTGAGTTGAACAAATGTGTCTCAGTGTGGAAGAAAGGCTAACGTGTAGTGGGAAAAGATTATTTTTTTGTGTGTATCCGGATTAATGTGGATTAAGTGTGTATCAATATTGATTTACACTGCATTAAGCTTCGGAACAGAGCTTCTCTCTCTTCTTTGTGTATGTGTATATATGTTCGTGCTTTCAAAGCAAAGCACACTCAATACAACTTTCACTCCCTCAAAAAGGCCTGTTCCCAGAGCAAAAACATGCACCCTACGATAACATCCAGCCATTTTGGCCCAGGTTAAATTCCAGAAGTTTTCCAGATTTGATTAATAGCGGTGGAGGGAAAGGTTGATAGGATACACACACTTTTCCTGAATATCACTGATGGCAGCTGTAATGCAGGGCTTTCACGGTTGACTGCTCAACATGAAGTTACACAATTGTGTTAAAATTATCATCATGTGGTCATCATACTGTGACCCTGTGTTTCTCTCAAAGAAAAAAACAACATTCAACCACATTTCAGGAATCCTTCACCCAAAAAAAATGAATATTCTGTCATCATTTACACCCCCTCAAGTCGTTTCAAACCCATATGCTGTTATATTTACAATGGAACACCTCCCAACAGCTATTTGTCAAAACTGACTGAATATCAAGCTCCAAAATGGACACCATAAAAGTAAGAAAAACATTCAAATGAAAACAAATGCACGACATGACTCATTTGGATTATGAAATGGCTGTGAACAATTATTAATAAAGTATAATGCAATGATAAATTTGGGTTATAGTAACATTAGTTGCTATTATTTTCGTTCTGGGAGCAGTTGAGGATGTAATACTTCAGTTAAATATTGTAAATAAAACTCTTGACACTCTCAGAAAAGAATACAAATATTTCACCGCTACATTCTTACCCAGAACAAGATGTGCTGGCATGATTCCTCTACCAATACCAACATGTTTAATTTCCTCTCCATCTTGATTCTAGTCTTATCAACAGCTTGACACGTCGAGGTCTGAGGATAATTCTATCTGCGGTGTGACCGTGAAAGCAGCTTGGCAACAATGAATGAAACATCTTTCAACAAAAACGATTTCATTTCAGACAGGAGGTTTGGTTATCATGTTGAGGTTCATGTTGAACTTTGTGAGGGTAGTTGAGGACATGTTTTTGCCTTGTATTTATCAAAGGCATAGTTCAGTCAAAACAGACAAATAACGCCAAACAGGATTTTTGACGTAACAATTTTTTCAGGATTCTTTGATGAATTCAAAAGAACAGCATTTTTTAAAAACAATTTTTTTTGTTTGATTATAAATGTCTACTGTCTCTTTGATCAGTTTAATGCATCCTTGCTGAAATTAATTTCTTTAAAAAAAAAATGTGTCACATGTGGCACCTCCCTCAGGTCAACGTGCTCAGGGTGAAACACTAGATGTCCCGACTAACTAGACAAACTAAGTCTTGATTAGCATTCAAACTTTGGCATTACAAACATCCTCTTTGGCACAAGGACCGGAAAGTCAAAAGAGGCATTTCAGAGATGTGAATTTATGCAAATGCTACATTAAAAATAGATCAAAAGTGTCACTGAAAAAAAAATGGTGTTATGAGCATTAGCAGGCAGTGGGGTGATGAAATGTGTTTTTGGCAGATGGAAAGAATTCAGGCTTTAATTAGAGACAATTAGGAGCAGCTTGGCATGTACATTTACACACACACACACACACACACACACACCCAAGAGTTGATAGAAAGGTCTGTACTACATACCAAAGGGGTGCGTAATCAAAAGTTCCATTTACCTGTGTTCAAATCTGCTATATTATAGATTTGATAGGAGTTTACAAATATATGGTCAAAGGGGCTACAGACTTTCAATAAATGTTTAAACTGAATGAATGAATTTGTAAAAAAGATTAAAATGGAAAGTTCCAGTGCTTGATTCTGATTGGCTGAGCCACTGTTCACTACATGGGATTAAACAACTGCATAATTAAGACGTTTTGACTTTTAACCATAGCTAAAATACAAGTCTTCCATCCATAATACTGATTTATCAAGAGAAAAAAGTCATCAAAAAGTCGTCTGACTCAGGAGAGAAATATGCACAAATCAGTCACCATTTTCAAGTGAAAACCTTCCAAAACAGTTCTATACAAATAATGTTGGTGCATGGATTTTAATGTGAGAGACAACAGGAGATAAACCTTTTCACTGGAGCAAGAGTTATTTTTGATTATAGACTGGTATTTTGGCCAGAAGCAACAGTTTAAAGTTAAAATTCCTTAAATGATAGATTTGTTTCTTACAAAAATGCAGCATTTGACTTCACAAGATGTTAATTGATGGACTGGAGTGGTGTGGAATAAAAAAAGGTAATAGAAACATCTTCAAAGCTTCAAGCTTCGAAAATACATTTTGGTCCAAAAATAAAAAAAATTATGACTTTATTCAGCATTGTCTTTTCTTCTGGGTCTGTTGTGAGCACGTTCACAACACTGCAGTGGCGCTGCTGACATACGACACTGCTGACGTGTTTTCTGGTGCGTCCAATAACAAAGATAACAAAATCAACTGTCACAGCAGTAGCACTCACAACAGACCCGGAAGAGAAGACAATGCTGAATAAAGTTGTAATTTTTGCTATTTTTGGACCAAAATGTATTTTCGAAGCTTCAACAAATTCTAATGGACCCTCTGATGTCACATGGACTACTTTGATGATGTTTTTCTTACCTTTTTGGACATGGACAGTATACCGTACACACACTTTCAATGGAGAGACAGAAAGCTCTCGGACTAATATCTCAAACTGTGTTCTGAAGACGAACATGAACGACATGAGGGTGAGACATTAATGACATAATTTTAATTTTGGGAATGAACTAACCCTTTAACCATACACAGACACATAAAGCATGAACCAAATATTAAAGGCGTCTCATACCTTACGGCTCAAATTAAACACCCTCCAGTTTTCGTCATTACTGTTGATTTCAAAGATAGTTAGCATGCAAGTTCTGGTTCCCTAAATCCTGCTGAGCCTGACTCTCCCAATTAAAATCACCATCCCAATACCTCAGCAAGCCACAGATAGGGTCAGTTTTACAAACACCCCATCAAAGACCTCAAAGATGAAACCTGGCACTTGCTTTTCCATGGTGAACACCTTCTCAAATCACCCTGACCTCAGCTTGCTCCTTGACCCAAATTAATCAACACAATCCGAAGCCACCAATAAAAAAATCTGCCTTCTGCCTGCACAGCGTCACATCTTTTCAAACGAGAACTTATTCTAGAAAGGATCGGACTGGCTGTAATTGGAAACACTGGCACTAGCGTTCTGCTCAGAGCCAAAAAACTTCAGCTGGCTAAACTCAAAGTCTCAAGCAGGTAGCGCAACACAAAAACACATTCGATATGCTTTACGGGGCTCTCTGAGAAAAGCTGCTTTATACTATGGGCTTGTCTGTCAGGCACTTCGGCTGGCCGGGGAGATGCCCAAAGGGAACATGTGCATTATCTATTAGTTTAAGCCTGTGTCTGTAGGGGAAAGCCCTCCATCTGTGGCTAACCTCACCAAGGCACAGGCCTGGATGGCATCCACCCTCTCTTTGGCAGGAGAGAAAACTTACTAGAGAGAAATAGCATGCAAGGAGCAGCACTGGGGCCATTGGCATTTTCTTTTGTAAGACAAGGCCTTTACCTTGCAGACAGGAAGACTGGGAAGGTTTCACATCATTTGACACATCCTAGATATGAAATTTCAGTCAGTATAATATAATTTTTTTTCTACCATACTGTACCCTTTTTTCAGTAAGGACATTTTCTGTGTCTGCTTAAGAATGGAAACTGTGTAGAAATAATTAAGAACTGTATGTATTGTACAGACATGTCGTCAAAAGTGCAAATACTATATATTGTATATTTCCTACAGTTATGTATATATATACTTTGTGAAACAGTTTTATTAACTAAAATAAAAACTGTAAAATATATATACCGTATTTTCTGGACTATAAATGAAAATTAATTTGACATGAACCAAGAGAAATTAACCAAGAAAAAACATTATCGTCTACCGCCGCAAGAGGGCGCTAGACCACCCTCTCGCGGCTGTAGATGATAATGTTTTCTCTGGGTTGTTGGTTCTAAATAAATGCGACTTATATTCCAGTGCGACTTATATATGTTTTTTTTTTTCCTCATCATGATGTATTTTTGGACGGTTGCGACTTATACCTGGGTGCGACTTATAGTCAGAAAAATACGGTATATAAAAAGTTTAAAAATAAAATTCAATGTGCAACTAATTAAAATAAATATATTTAAGTTAAAGTAAAATAAAATTAATGGCGAATAAAAAATACTTTAAAAATACATACAATTACAAAACAAGCTAAAATGAAAATGAAAACTGAAAATATAAAAATAAGAAATAATTCAAAATATTAATGAATACTATAATATTGTATCAGCAACAAATTCATTATAAAAATATATTATGCTACTTGTTGTCAAAAGACCTCACCGAGTTGTTTAATTGAGCAAAAAAAGTATTATTATCACTTTTTTTCACAATATTTCAATTTAATTTTGTGTGACAATTCATGTCTGACCCAATAATGAATCGCAAAAAATTATAGCTGATAATACATTCAGCAGGGGTAAAACTTTACCAGTAAAAAAAAAAAAAACTAAAAAAAAAAAACTAAAAATTGTTACCTGCAATTGTCACATCCACACAAGGAGAGGAGAAGACGGGTAAGTACTTTCGTGAAGCTTTATTAACATAGGATTTCAACAGAGCAGGTAAGTGTGGTCACAGACGGTGAATCTTCAAGCACTGATCAATAGGTGAGTTCAAGCACAAAGCTAGGCCTGACAACAAAGAGTCACTTCCCTTAATCGCTGTAACTGAATCTCCACAGAGTCACAATACGGTCCACAAGAAGCAGGCAGAAGATCCACAAAGAGCGTCCATGTAAGCTTGATTCCAGCCGGTGAGTGAATGAGTGAGGTGAGTATTTAAAGGTGTGGTGATTGCTGGTGCAGGTGCAGGTAATCAGTACTCAGGTGACGGTTCACGTGAGCGGTGCATGGGAGATTGAGTGGATGGTGACTGGCAATGGTGACTGGGGCTAAGGGAACGAGCTGAGGGTGTGACACTACCCCCCGCCCCACGGGTGACTCCAGGCATCCTAGAGCGGCGACGGGGACGACCACGACCTCTGGGAGCCGGGCGGTCCGGGTGTTGTCGGTGGAAATCTTCGAGGAGAGCCGGATCCAGGATGTCATTGCGTGGTATCCACGACCTCTCCTCGGGACCGAACCCCTCCCAATCTATGAGGTATTCCAGGTGGCCGTTCCGCCGCCGGGAGTCGAGGATCTCTTGGACCTGGTAGATGTTGTCTCCGAGGATTTCGGGTTGGTCTGGAGGGGGAGGCGGTTCTGGTTCTGTGGAGGAAGGAGAAACTGGATCAGTGTGACGTTTTAGCAGTGATACGTGAAACGTGGGTGAGATCCGGTAGTGTGGTGGTAGGTCCAGGCGGTAGGTGACGGGATTTATCTGAGAATGGATGGTGAACGGCCCTATGTAGCGGGGACTCAGCTTTCTGCAGGGCAGTCGGAGGCGGATATCCCGAGTGGAGAGCCAAACCTTGTCTCCAGGTAGATAGACGGGATTAGGCGATCTGCGTCGGTTAGCGGTCTCTGTATGCCTCCGAACTGCCCGCTGGAGATGGACGTGAGCTGAGTCCCACACCCTCTCGCTCTCCTGGAACCAGTGATCTACCGCGGGCACTTCAGAGACTTCTCCTGACCAGGGAAACAGCGGTGGTTGATAGCCTAAAACACATTGAAAAGGGGTTAAGCCTGTAGTGGTTTGGCGAAGGGAGTTTTGGGCATACTCAGCCCACGGCAGATACTGGCTCCAGGTATCCTGGTGTTGGGAGCAGTAAGTACGGAGGTACCGTGAGATCTCTTGAATCTTCCGCTCGGTCTGGCCGTTGGTCTGAGGGTGATATCCAGAAGATAAACTGACGGATGTTCCGAGGAGTTGGAAGAACGCTCGCCAGACCCTGGAGACAAACTGAGGTCCTCTGTCCGAGACAATGTCCTCTGGAGTGCCATAATTCCGGAACACGTTGGTGAAGAGGGCTTCGGCGGTCTCGAACGCTGTGGGAAGACCCTTTAATGGGATTAGTTTGCAGAATTTAGAAAAACGATCAACAACAACTAGAATGGTAGTGTACCCCCTTGAGGGGGGAAGGTCAGTGGCGAAATCCACCCCTAGATGGGTCCAGGGTCGGCGAGGAATGGGTAGTGGTTGTAATTTACCCACGGGAAGTTGACGAGGTGTGGTGGTAACGGCGCAGACCGAGCATCCGAGGATGTACCGGGTAACGTCACGAACCATGTTAGGCCACCAGTACTTCTGCTGGATGAGCGAGAGGGTTCGCCTGCTGCCAGGGTGTCCTGAGCCAGGTGACGTGTGCGTACTTTCCAGTAGGGGGAGTCGCTGGTTGGTGGGCACGTACATAAGACCCGTGGGTACCTCCGGAGGTGCAGGCTCCTCGAGGGTGGCGGCTCGAATTTCCTCGTCGATCTGCCAGAGGATAGGCGCGAGGAAAACGGAGGGTGGTAGAATTGAATCAGGCTTGTTGGTGTCTGGATCTGGTGAGTACATACGGGACAGAGCATCTGCTTTAGTGTTCTTGTGACCGGGTTGATACGTGATCTGGAAATTAAAGCGAGCAAAGAAGAGTGACCACCGAGCCTGACGAGCATTGAGTCTTTTGGCATTCTGCAGATATTGGAGATTTTTGTGGTCGGTGACAACAGTGAATGGGAACTGAGCTCCCTCTAGCCAGTGCCGCCACTCCTCAAGGGCAAGTTTAATGGCCAACAACTCACGGTCTCCGATTCCATAATTGCATTCGGCAGGAGAGAGTTTTTTAGAGAAGTACGCACACGGATGGAGTGAGCAAGGTTCACCAGACCTTTGAGACAACACGGCTCCAATGCCGTGATTGGCCGCATCAACCTCTACGACGAACGGCTTGGACGGGTCAGGATGTCGAAGAATGGGTGCCGAGGTGAAGAGGTGTTTAAGATGGCTGAAGGCCTCTCGAGCTTGGGGTGTCCAGCGCAGCCGGCGTTGACCTCCTTTTAGGAGGGATGTTAGAGGGGCCGAGTGCAGGCTGTAGTTCTTGATAAAGCGCCGATAGAAATTGGCAAAGCCAAGGAAACGCTGGAGTTCTTTCACCGTTGTGGGCTCCGCCCAGTTGGCCACAGCATCTACCTTGGCTGACTCCATCTGAACTCCCTCCGCAGAGATCACGTATCCGAGGAAGGAGACGGTAGTGCAGTGGAACTCACACTTCTCAGCTTTTAGGTAGAGGTGGTGGTCTCGGAGTCGTTGTAAGACGTGGTGGACATGAGTTTGGTGTTCTTCTATGTTCCGGGAGTAGATCAGGATATCGTCTATGTAGACAATGACGAATTGGTGGAGATAATCACGGAATATTTCGTTCATGAAACTCTGAAAGATGGATGGACTGTTAGCAAGCCCATAGGGCATGACCTGATATTCGTAGTGCCCGGCAGGGGTGATGAAAGCAGTCTTCCACTCGTCTCCCTCTCGGATACGGATCAGATTGTAGGCACTGCGGAGGTCGAGTTTGGTGAACACCTTGGCTTCACGCAGTTCCTCCAGAGCCGCCGGAACGAGTGGTAATGGGTAGGCGAACTTGACGGTGGCGTCATTTAGCACTCGATAGTCGATGCATGGTCGAAGTCCGCCATCTTTTTTGGGGACGAAGAAGAAACTGGACGCAGCTGGAGATGTGGACGGTCTGATGAACCCCTGATCGAGAGCCTCCTGGATGTATTCCTCCATAGCCACCTGCTCAGGACGGGAGAGTGGATATATTTTCCCATGTGGTAGCTTGGCACCTGGCAGCAGGTCGATACAACAGTCCCAGGGCCGATGTGGTGGTAATCGGGTGGCTTGTTCCTTGCTGAACACATCGGAGTAGGAGGAGTAAAGGGCAGGTCTTTCTATGGAGGTGGAGTGCAATTGAAGGTGCGGTGGCTCGGACTGTGAACTCTGGATAGGTGAACGGTGAATGTGACTCTGGCATCTCGGATCCCATGCCTGGATCTCCCCTGTGCTCCAGTTGATTTGTGGGTTATGTTGGGCCAGCCACGGCCTACCCAGGACGACGTCAACGGTAGCGCGAGGAAGTACGAGGAGGGCCAGTTGTTCCCGGTGTCCGTGGGGCAGAACGAGTTCCAGCTCGTGTGTCCTTCTAGTTATTTTGCCTCCCCCTAACGGTGATCCTTGGATGGTAGTGATACGGTAGGTGGTCTCATTCTGGGTGATGGGTATACGGTGCTTGGTTACGAAGTGAGATGAGATGAAGTTGCTTGCGGCTCCGGAATCCACCAGGACATGGATGGAAAGATTACGTGAGTTAATTGTTATCTGGGCTTTGATATGAGGTATGTGAGATACAGATGGGGTAATGGAAACTGTACTCACCATTGGGCGAGGCGGACGGACTGGGCAGGCGTGGATCAGGTGAGTGGCCTCGCCACAGTATAAACACAGCCGCAGCTGGATGCGGCGTCTCCGTTCAGAGGCATCCAGGCGGTAGGAGTCGGTGATCATGGGCTCCTCCTGGTTTCGTTGAGGCGAGGGCGTTCTGGCTGATGGAGAGATGGTATATGAAGCCGGGGAGGCACAAGCCGAGAGGTGCTGAGCAACATTTATAGTTTTTCTGATGAATGTCTCGAGATTGACATTATCGTCGTAAATGACCATTTGCTTTCTGATCTGGGGCTTTAAACCTTTACGGTATGCAGCTAGCAGGGCAGTTTGGTTCCAACCACTGGTGGCGGCTAATGTCCGGAAACGGAGAGTGTAGTCGTGAACTTCCGTGGCTCCCTGGCGGAGATTTAAGAGTTCATCATGGGTTGAAAGAGGAGTTAGAGCCATCCCGAACACTTCCTGGAGGTGGGTGGCGAAGGCATCGAATGAGGATAGAACCGGACTCTGGGAGTTCCAAAGAGCCTCTGCCCATTGTAGCGCTCGTCCGGTGAGGAGAGAGATCACAAAGGCGACTTTGGTGGCCTCATTGGGGAATTTACTGGTATTCGCGTTGACGAACAGTGAGCACTGCAGTATAAACCCACTGCAGCCACTCGGTTCACCCGCATAGCACGCGGGACGTGCAAGGGGCGTGCTGTTGGTGGTGGTAGCACTAGTTTCGGTGGGTGGTGAAACTGACTGTAATACTTGGCGGAGAGCAGTCACCATTTCGGTGAACGGGTCCGAAGCCGCTCCCTGAGCAGCAGCGTTAACATCCATGGGAGATATGAAGTTCTGTTTTCCGGGGCTGGAATCCTGTCACATCCACACAAGGAGAGGAGAAGACGGGTAAGTACTTTCGTGAAGCTTTATTAACATAGGATTTCAACAGAGCAGGTAAGTGTGGTCACAGACGGTGAATCTTCAAGCACTGATCAATAGGTGAGTTCAAGCACAAAGCTAGGCCTGACAACAAAGAGTCACTTCCCTTAATCGCTGTAACTGAATCTCCACAGAGTCACAATACGGTCCACAAGAAGCAGGCAGAAGATCCACAAAGAGCGTCCATGTAAGCTTGATTCCAGCCGGTGAGTGAATGAGTGAGGTGAGTATTTAAAGGTGTGGTGATTGCTGGTGCAGGTGCAGGTAATCAGTACTCAGGTGACGGTTCACGTGAGCGGTGCATGGGAGATTGAGTGGATGGTGACTGGCAATGGTGACTGGGGCTAAGGGAACGAGCTGAGGGTGTGACAGCAATAACCAGAAAGTCTGAAACTAACCTACATGTTCATGTTTCCAAAAGTAAGTAAAAAAGGCTACAAATTATTTTTTGCTTTTGATGCCTTTATATTCTAAAACCTGAAACATTCACAACCCAACTGCAATGCAACTGCGTAAAACATTTTTAAATGATCCAAACACCGCATTAATATGAAATGATAGTATGAAAGAAAGATCTGTGGAAAAAAAGTTAAAATGAAACAAAACTAGTACTAACAATACTAATAATCTCAACTATTGAAATCCATCCCAAATTGATAAATTGGAAATTGAAAAACGCAAGTTCACATGCTATATATACATACTGCAGCAAAAGTATGAGCAGTATGGTAAAATGCAATTGCAAATGCAGCCAATGCTGTGTGCAAACACACCTATGCACACAGCAGTGCATTAGTACAAGCTCATATGAGCAGAAATGCTTGGAAGTCTGTCATAACAACAGGAAGCAACATGTGTTTGCATGGTTGCCGTGCCACCAACACATTCCTGTATTAAATCACCATAATAAAAGTCATCCCTGAAATGCATGCCAACACATCACAAACATAACAGCTGGCCTGGAAACAGACATCAGTGCTGGGGTGACCTTATCCAAGGTTTCCATAACAGGCCCCAAAACAGTTTGATGGCACACAATATGTCTGGGTTAATGGCTCCCAGGGCAGACGCTCAAAAGAAAACAGTCAGGCAGAGCTTTATAATGCCTTGAAACTTCGGGTTTACCTGGACTTTCCTTTTACAGAGGGTTAACCAAAATGACCTGGTTTAACGCTCTGGGGTCCGAGGGTGTTTTAGGGCCCTGGAGAAGTTTTGACATGCCCTGTCATTTGTGCTTTTTTCAGTGGCTTACAAACATTTGAATGGCTAAAGTTTAATAACACTGTAATCAGCATTCCCCTAAAGCTGAAGGGCTGATCTGAGAGGAAACAGTCCAACAGCAAAGTCCTGAAGCACCACCGCTGTAATCATGCTTGTCATTGAAGGTTCTATTATTCACTGCTTGTCATTAAAGGTTCTATTATTTCTGTGAACATTCAAAATCTGACAAAACAAAATCTACACTATCGACAGGTCTTGTGCTCCAATATTCAATACCACTTCAATATCACTCTTTCAAAACAGAAATGGATTCTGATTGGTGAACATAGCTAAAAATAATGCTTAAAATAAAAATATCAAGGCTGCATTTATTTGATCCAAAATACAGTAAAACGGTGTAAATTAAAAATTGCGTAACATTATTACAATTTAAAATAATAGCTTTTTATTTTAATATAGTTCCAAATGTATTTAATTGCTGGATTTTCAGAATCATTACGCAACTCTTGCAAATAAGCTGATTTGTTGTACAAAAAAGTATTTTGCTATTGTCAATGTTGAATGCTGCTGAATAATTTTGGAACCATAATAAAACCAAGATTTTCAGGATTTCTTAATAAATAGAGAGTTTAAAAAAACAGCATCTAAAAATGTTTGTAACATTAGAAATCTCTTTCTGTCACTTTTAATCAATTTAATGCATTCTTGCTGATTAAAAGTATTAATTGCTTAACTATTCCAAAATCTTCCTGACCACAAACTTTTGAAAAGCAGTGCATAAAAACGTATGTTTTATAGAGATATACAACAGACTGTCATAAACTGCTTTCAACCATTTTATTTACGATAATTATTATTATTATTTTTTTTTATTAACCTGCCCAGGAAAATTTTATTAAAATCTGTAAATATTTTCTTTAAAGTTATGATTCTTCAAATTGAAAACTTCAACATCAGTATTCATTGACAATCAAGGTTCCTATTGAATGTTAGGTTTCTCATAGCACACAATACAATACAATAAAATATACCACTGAAGTCATTATTCTGTTTTCCTCTCAGTGGAGTTCAGAAATGCAAACACACACACACACACACACACACATTTTTCATGTTTGACCTGTGCCACCCTGTCTATTTAATCACCGGCTCATTCAATCATACGCCCACTTCACTTTTCTACAGAAAAATTAATGCAACTCGAAAAGCAAATCTATAGATCTGATCCAAACCTAGTGAGCTGCCTACCTACTCAGCATTTAAAGGCATCATATGTGTGTTTTCTAAATAACGACTGATCAAAAATGGTAGGAATCATATACATTATTACAGAGACTATTAGTATTAAAGCTAATGAACTTTGATCATTTCTCAGAGCAGCAGTTTTAAAATGTGTAATTAAATCACCACAAAAGGAAGTAGCAAGAGTTGACTGTGCATGTGATGCTGTGTCTCTGACCTGGTCATCATAGCGGTAGGTGAGATACTGCTCTCCTGTTGTGTCTTCCAGAAAGCTTCCTTGTGGAGAAAGTGCAAATTCAGGGAGGAAGTAAGCACTCTGCGCCTGGCGCGCTACTCCCTGTAAAACAAGACCACAACAACCACATTAAACTTAGAAAAACACTGCGGACATCATTTGAGGGCCTGCATGTAACATTTTTAGGACAGAATAATGTAAGTACAGAAAAGATGCTATCAAATAATATCAGTGTTCAACTATTGCACATTAGGTTCAAGAAATGCTGTACACATGTTAGTAGATAATAGGCCAATAAAGTCTGGCAGTGACTTTTTTGAATATTAACTAAGTTACTTCACTGGACACTTATGACTTTTTTTCTTCTTCTGTGGAACATAAAAGAAGACATTTTAAAGAATATTGATAACCACAATTTTTCGGTTCCCATTGATTTTATTTTTGGGTGAACTATCTCTTTAAGTTAGGTTACCAAGCAACTTCACATCAGTGTGACCTAATTTATGTTAATTTACATACTTTATTTTCATATTTTTAAATTACGTGTGTGTGTGTGTGTGAACTGAAAAAATTGTGGTGAAAGAATTTTCCCTCTGAAACGGCAAGTAACTCATGAAATTAAATTTTGAAGTAGAAAGGCAAATATGTTCTTTTAAACATAGTCCAATCAAAAACATGATATATATCCCCTTAAACTAATGGAAGATAAAAGACTAGCATGGACAAATTAAGAGGAAATTTAACTGGTAGTGTGTCAGAAGTTCATTGTGAGCCAGTAAGAAGCCCACAGAGGAGAAAGCAGCTCCGGGTCTGTTAGAGGTTTATTGAGGACGATTAGCTGCAGCACATGAACCAAATCCTGAAGCAGGCTACCATGTGTTTAGCGTGCTAATGCTAGGCCGACGGCTTTCTCAGAACAGCCTGGTGACACACTTATAAACAATTTATGGAAGTTGAGGAGGTTATAAAATCACAGCGAGCACCTAAAAAGCTTTTTCCCTCCCTGCTCATTAAATGGGAAACTATTTACAAGTGTTTGAAGCTTCAAAACAGAGGAATCAGAAGTGAATCTAAATTTGTACCTACGCACTGGGAGTGTCTGCTAGGGCGAGTGTGTGAGGCTGACTACCTCTCCAAATTCTTATGACCTAAAGATCAGCAGAGTTTGGCACACGGTCAGAGGAGCCGCCCGGCATGCTTTCATCAGCAACACAGACTTACACTGACAGGCCTGAATTAACAGCCCTGATATCCATGTGTGTGTGTGTGTGTGTGTGTGTAAGGGCTGGACAAAACTCAAGAGGATTTCAAGAACTGGCTCCAAAATCAGAGTCACAACACAGAGGAAGTTCATTAGTTCAATGTAATTTTTGCAAACAAACATAAATAATTACATCCTTGATTTGTTTATTTTTTTCCTCATACAGTAACTGAAAACATATTTCTGAACTTAATTCAATAATGTCAAGACGAAGTAAACACAGCCATCAACTACAACACCACTAATAAATATTGACAACAATTTTTTTATAAATTATATTGAGAAAACTAATTAAGTAATACATTATTTAACTATCTATCTATCTATCTATCTATACAAATATTAAAAATTATTTACCATTTGACCATTAGACTTAATAAATGCTGTAGAAGTATTGTTCATGCTTAGTTCATGTTAACTTAAAAATATAGTTAAGTATTTAAAAATGATTTTCTTTTTAATTGAGGACGATTAGCTAAACGTAATTAAAACTATACATTTTATAAATAAAAATATTTATTAAATACATTTTGTGAACCATTTTCAGTCCCTAGACTGATCTTATCAATATCATTTAATGTGTTGATTAAAAAACCCTTATAAAGTCAAAATAAAAAGGGTACCCTCTGTTATGGTAGATCTGAATCAATCAGTGTGTGCGTGTGTTTGTATGAAATGTGTTTATGTTTGTCATGTACGTTTCTGCAGTCTGTCTCCAATCACACAGTTCAATCAAGACTGCTTAGTCTAAACATGTCTCGTCTGTCATCTCTCCTGTCCCTCTGCACCCCTGTAAACACCCCTCCATCTGTGTTCCCCAAGACACACACACACACACACACACAGAGAAATCCTTCAGGTGCTGACTGTGTACGCAGGAGACATCTTCTCCAATAAATTCCCTATGAGGCCTCAAGGTCCCACACAGACTTACGACAACAAGACCAACTCCCTCCTGTATGTGCAGCTCAGCCATCTCTCATCATCTCTTACAGGAAACCGCCCTGACAGAGCAAAAATAATATGGCTCACAGGAATGGACCAAGAATAGACACCAAAGGGGGCTGCACAACGCTCTGTGAGCATGTTCACAGTCCAACATATGATATTTTAAGTGCACTAAAAAAGGAAAAAATGCTTCTAAATCAGTTTAAAGGTCTGTTCACACTGAGAATGATAACAATAAAGATAATGATAACTAGGGATGTCCAGATCCGATCACAGGATCGGAAATCGTTCCCGATCATGTGGTTTCAGACTTGATCGGAATCGGACGTTACCTCCAGATCAGGACTCGGATATATTTAATAAAGGTGTGAATAAATATAGATTTAAACTCAAAGAGACAGAATAGTCTGCGCATGATCTGTTGTTTTATTCGGACCCAGAATAAGGCGAGATGAACATCAAGGAGCGCTAAACACTCCTGCAGTGTATGTTTAATTTAATTTTCCATCATTTACGAGACAATGCTTTCCCGCCAATTACAGAATTTTCTGGCTTATATGGTAGGAGGCGCTATTACCAACCTGTCCTCCAACCAATACGCTCGTATAGGTCGTTTGTCCAAATCCCTGAAATAAGACCCATCTGAGCGTATACTACAATTGCGCCCCTATCGGCAAAAGGTCGTTCTCATATTAATATTTTGTACGCTTTTATTTGCACTATGATTTGCGTTTCATGTAGCTCAGTTAGTAGATTGTTGCGTTATACTTTGATATCATTTAATCATGCTATCATGGGTTCGATCCCAGGGAATGGACATGTGCGTAAATGTATATGCTGTATAAATCATAATTTAGCATGATTTCTGTTAGGTTTAGTGGTGGGGTTAGGTGTGGTCATTCAAACGAATAAGCCACCTAGTAAAATATGTACGAATTACTGTGAAATCGGTGTAAAAAGTCCACACATTGCATTTAAATAAACGTGCATTCTGATTGGTAATGACATTATATGTCATTTCATGATGACAGACGCAACGCGATACTGTCATTATTTTTACGCCCGCTAGAGGGCGCTTAACTTTAAAACGTAAATATAGGTCGTAATAAGGTGCATGCACAAATGACCTATATGGTCGTTTTTTGTTGGAGGACAGGCTCGTTATTACACATCTTCTGAAAGAGTACTGAATATCTGGATCAAAACACGGTGAAGGAGAAGCAGAAATAAGCGATCACATATGTAATAATGCAATCATCAAACAGCATATAAATCAAAACTACCTAATGTAGCTAAATGAAATGACGACCCAGGAAGTGGTTAAGGACTGTGCAGGATTTGATGGTGGTAATCTACTCCATCTATGTTTTGATCATCATTCTGAATCCTATCCAGATGTAGTCTTTCACAACAACTTGATTTTCTCAACTTTTTGAAAAAAAAATAACTAAAAACTAACAAAAAATAATGCATGTTTGTTTGTTTAAAAACAGAGGTGTAACCCGTTTTAAATTAGAAATACACACAGAATTACCTTTATTGTTATAGTTAAGGCCCATATACACCAAGAACTATACCTATGTTAGCTAACACTTTATTTTAAGATATCCTTGTTACAAGTTACATATCCTTACTATTGTAATAACAGTTAATTATGCATCAATACATGCAACTAACCATAAACCAAACCCTCATCATAACCCTAACTTTATAGCAAGTACATGTAGTTAATTAATATTACTCAGTACTTAAATGTATAATTACATTGTAACAAGGACACCTTAACTTAAATTGTAACCCTACATTAGCATCCACACCAACGGATGTTAATGTTCAGTTTATTGTAAGTGTTTAAATGTTTGAAAACTTTTAAGCTGAGTGGATTCTGATTGGCTGACGTTTTTATTGTTCATCAGCTAGAAAAAGAAAAGTGATTCCAACAATAGAGAGAATGTTTAATTTAACTTTATGCTTAGCAATATTTTCCTTGCTGTGACCTTTTCCGTAATTAACCGTGATTTTGATTTGACTTGAACATCAGGAGGTGTGTGAGTAACTGTTCTGGGTTTCATTCAGCTTAGCGCCTCATACAAGCTCATTACTAAAGGCTCTTCTCACTTCCACTGGCATTTCCAAGAGCCGGCACAGGTGTGCATGTTTTTATGTGCCAGAAGATGTTTCATCAAGCACTCTGTTAGGGAACTGTAGATACATTGTCTCAGCAGGGCATAAGTGCCAAAAAAGTAAAGCACTAAGTCAACGGCCGCGCCATGAGTCCTAACTTCAGTGTGACTCGGCTTTGAGTGAAGGAATGTCACGGCGCTGTCAGAGCAAGTCTATTCAACAATGTAGAGAAATCTCTGGCAGGTCTCTGGGTTTATGGCAGCAGGCCAGTGCCTCTCCTCAGACCGGACTAACCCTGGATAAGCTTTTGACTTTTAACACTTGGTGCCAAGGATCAGTACGGTCAGAGGAAGATCTGATCCTGGATCATAACTTCCAGAAAGAGCACTTCGTTAAAACAGGCCAGGTTTACATCTGGTCACTCGAACATTCCTCAGCTCTGAAGTCAATGGGACAATGAAGATTCATTATTTACTCTGAGCAGCATCTATGGGGTGGTAAAAGCATCCTTACTCTAAATCCTTTGGGGAAAATAAAGTGACAACAGCAATTTGAGTCACATGCTCCTTGTAAGACAATCATATAATGTCCCTGACATCACATACAAGCTTTCAGAGTATTTTTTTACTACCAACTACCATTGGCAGACACATATAGAAATGTAGTCACATAGTGAGTCATAAATGAAACATTCAAACTGCTTCTTTTTTTTTTTCATAGCACACTTCAAATTAAGAAATCTCTAAACTTAATATGTCATGGCCAACATGTTAAAGATCACTGACCCGGCCAGCATTTTCGACAGAATTATGATTTTGCACCAGTGTAGTGGGGGATAAATATTTATAAATATTAATATTAATTTATAAATGCATTAAATATAGAAATTAATACTTTTATTTAGCAAGGATGCATTAAATTCAAGAAAAGTGACAACAAAGACTTTTATAATGTAAAAAAAAAAAATTATATATATATATATATATATTTTTTTTTTTTTTTTTTTTTTTTTGATGTTCTTTTGATCATTCTATTTATCAAATAATTTTCTAAAAAGTATCACAATCTCCACAAAACAACTGTTTTTTTAATATGTAATAATAAGCAATGTTACTTGAGCAGCCAATCGGCATATTAGAATGATTTCTGAAGGATCATGTGACACTGAAGACTGGAGGAATGATGCTGAAAATTCAGCTTTGATCACAGGAATAAATTACACTTAAAAATATATTCAAATGGAAAACAGTTATTCTGAATTGTAATAACATTTCAAAATATTACTGTATTTTTGATCAAGAGAATTCAGCCGAGAACAAAGGACTTATTTTAAAAAAAGATTTTAAAAATCTTTATCAACCCCAATCTTTTGAACAGTAGTTTACACACATACAAATGAACACATCATATTTAAGACTTGCTTCATTTCGAGACATTTGGAATTCAGAAAGTGAGTCAGAGGAAGTATTTTTGAGTGGACCTGGAGAGTCAGTGTACAGCCACAGCCTTTAGTAGTTCTGGTGACAACATCATCCACCCACCTGCTGATGGATAATGCATATTCATCAGTGTAATCTCTGCATGCAGCAGCCTCTTTGATCATATTCCAATCAGCAAGAGCAAAACTGCCCTGCAGGCTTGAGCTTGCTCCCTATGGCCATACTTTAATGTTCTTGGTGATTGTTTTTCTCATATCAGAAGTGGTTGGTATGCAGAGAAATGTGGCTCATTCTTGGGAACAAAAAGCAACCCAGAGTTATAACCTACGGGCTATTACCAACCCAAAGGTCATGATTCTGTAGCATTATGCACATTGAAATTAGTCCACAACATCCCACTCAACTGGAATACAAACTGTTGACAACTTGCGAAATTTCCAGGCTAAAATACCAAAGTACAAAGTAATCAAGTTCTGGCATTAGACAGCTCTTCTGGTTTTGTCCTCAGGTTGAATGTTTAACAAATGCAGGTGTTAGAAGATGGTGCCAGATAGTTGGTCTCATTATGAAAGTGACTGTTTTTATGAGTGGAAAACTAAGTCATTGATGCATTCGTTCATTAACAAAGCATCACTGTAGGACAACGGTTCTGTTTAACTCAACTGTTTAACTTCTCGATTATTGAACTGTTGTATAAAAAGAAATCACTTTTGACTCTGTCATTAGTCTCACAGCGAGATTGTCCTTTTTTGGTGTGCTCCAGCTGTCTGTTGATGTATGTTATCCTCTGAAGGCACTTTAATAAGCAAGCGCTCAAGAGGATGGAGGTGCATGTCATGGTAACACTTTTGTCAGCCCGACACCTTTGACAAATGTGCTCTGCAGCAAGCCACCAAGTGTTTTAAAGGTAACTAAGGTAAAGCTTGGCAGTTGCCAGACACTCATTCACATATCTAAACATACATAAACTAACATACAGGGCAATTATGCACAACTTACTTCCTAAAAGTATTAGGAGGCACTTGATGGCATCAGCTGCTGCTCACTGAGATAAACAAGAGCAGACCACTGGAGGATGGAATAAACTTTTTGAGCATCAATCAAATACACATAGTCATTTCTACACTGAGCTGAATGTTAGTCAATTTTGAAAAACACACCAGAGTGAGTCATCAACTACATAACCCCGTTTCGGCAATGGCAATGGCAACTTTTTTCTCACAACTGTGAGTTTATACCTTTTTTTTGCCATTCTTTTTTTCGCAATATAGTTTATATCTCACAATTCTCACTTCTTTTCTCAGAATAACAAGATAAAAACTTGCAGCTGCAAGTTATAATGTCCTATTATTCTGAGGAAAAATAGATTGACTTTCTTCTCATAATTCCAAGTTTAAAGTATATCTCACAATTCTGACTTTATTTCTTAATACTTCATAACACACAATTACAACTTTTTTTTTATCATGTAATTCTGACTTTATAACTCACAATTGCAAGAGAAAAAAAAGTCAGAATTGTGAAATAAGAAGTCACAATTAGCTTTTTTTTACTCATTGGCGAAAACAGACTTCCATAATTGCCTCCACAACCAGCCAATAATCCTTCTGTGCACTGCTGGGGTTCTGACAAAACAATAAAAAGAGGCTATAAAGACAATAAGCCTCAAGTCAAGAGTTACGCCAGCATTGATGAACACCCCATGAGCCGTGTTCACAGAGCTCGGGTGACGTGTTGAGGAATTCTGAGAGTGCTCTGGCTGACCTTGAGATTCGGAGTTGGGTAAATGTGAGGATCTGCTAACAGCTGTTCCTGATCTGTTTGGGTACCTGGACATAGTACAGATTACCATACTATAGGATATTTGTTTTGAGGTGACATGGGCTCTGTTCAAAAACTTAATCAGCTTCCTGAATGGTAACCTCTCTTGAGGCAACAGAGAAGTCTACAAAGAGTGTAGAGAATATAATAAATGTTGATTATAAATAAAATTATAAAAAGTCATTTACATATTTGCTCAGTAAGCTTGCCTGCAGTGCACTCTGTTACAATGGTATAGGGTACATGCATTATATTTTTTTACTTCATGTATGTTTAAATAAACGTCCCAGTTCTGTTAAATAATGTCTTGTCTGGAATCTTTCAGGGATTCAGAATGACGGAGCAGGTCACAAATAGTTGCCTATGCTATGTGTGTTTCCATGCTTATTAGAGTCTCACATCTAAAATTCAAACTCTGTTGAAATCGCTAGTGATCTGATTCTCCTGAACGCTGTCTGCATGACACAAGGATGTTATGTTCCAACTCTTTCACTTACAGGATTACATTTCAGATTGAGCACTAGCAAGGCAGTCCAAGGTTTTTGCCCAGAGCAATAATCTTTCACCAAAACAAAAAACATTTCCTCATATTGGCCTGTCAAGGCAAAGTCTCGACAATTGAGATATTAATGAGGGTACAAACTGTACACATTGTTGCAATATTTCACGGTTAATCACGTTAAAATATTTCAATTTCTGAAATATGTCTCAAAAGCAGCCCAAGATCATTCTGCCTTCCACTGTTATATTTACTCTAGTCTGTGACCCCACCACATCTGTTCTTAACCTCCTTAACAGTTAATGTTTCTTATCACCCTCCCTTACAAGCACCAACACTGCCACATTTGACTCCTGGCCGGCTCGCCACTGGCCAAACCTCTTCTGTTTCTTATCATCCCCCTTAACATGTCAGCTTAACGCCACACCACCTCGCTCACTCTTAACCCTGCCTCCTCCACCTCTAAAACCAACCAAAAAGTCCCCATCCTCCCTAAAAAAAATCCTGCATCCACAGTGTCTGCCTGTGGGAAACGTCCAGCCTTGGCTCAGCAGGAAGCTCTGGATTTACCACTAAGCATTTAATGGTCCTAACATCCATAACTCACCCTTGTCCATACCACCCAAAATAAAGTGGGGGGTTAAGAGGCAAAAGATATATTCCCTCTTTCAATTTCATTATGTTCAAACTCAAAATGAAATGGCATTTGCAACTAACTTTACTTCTTTATACATGAATATTCAATGCAAGACTTGGTTTTATCCATCAGGAATTGATTGCATGTAAAAAAAAAAAAAAAAAAAAAGCATGGTTGCATACCAGGTCTGTTTTTGATTAATAGATTGAACAGATATATAAATGACAAAAGATCACAGTTTAAGGCATTTGCATGACCTTTGTTGCGTTAATATTAATAATCGATCAGAATGAGTTTTATTGCCAGGTATGTTTACACATATGAGGAATGTGTTTTCGTGATAGAAGCTCCACAATGCAATAGAATGACAATATAACAATATAAGACTGTGCATGTAAATACATTTATTGGCAGACAGGTGGAATCTTTTGCATTTTTTGCAGTTAGGATCATTTTCACCCACAAACATATTACTTATTATAATAACATATAGAACCCACAACAATTAAATAAACAAAATAAATAAAATGAAAATAAAATGTCCCAATATTTTTGTCACGTGTTTTTATAAAATCATTATTTGGTTATAATACTGTTGTGATCTGTTATCATTCACTATTTTTTATATTAAGATTTTTGGTGAATTGTACATATAAAACCAGTTAGGATCAATTTGTTAAAAATTAAAAAACACAAACATGTATTGGTCAATTTTTTTTTTTTTTTCAAATAATAAGATTTCAATTAAATTATGACTACTGAATTAGTAATGTTTCTGATTTCCATTTCAGAAATCTGGTCACCTTATTTGAACTTGCAAATTGTAAATTTGAATTACAGTATCTCAGTACTGCCCAACGAGTTATATGTTTTCAGTTTTCTTTTCAGAAATTTAGTTTAGTATGCGGCATGTAGCTATGTTCAGCTATTTGTACTCATGACGCAATATGTTCATTTTATTGCCAATACATTTGTTAAGTATGGTAAAAACAAATCATCAAGAATCGATAGAACACAGAAATCCAGTTTGAAGACTGAATCATCTTGTTTTTTACCATCATGACTCGAGCCCGAGGAGTAGAACTTTTTATAAAATATAACTGAAATGATTCCCTATCCGTCTGAACAGTCACGATCTTCACCTCCTCCATAATCAAACTGCATGTTGATTGTGTTTTTCTGTATTTGCTATGTAATGAAGATACACAAGCTAACAGATTTTATGAGGTCAAAAAACACTGAGGTGAACAGTTGCTGGATATCTACCATATGCTAATCTAAAAGCTGCTTGAGGCGCTTCAGTGCAGAGAATAATAAATAGTGAAGGTGAGAGAACACACAGTTTACTGTATTTATTTACAGGAAGTGTAATTTTTACAGGAAATGCTGGGTAAGCAGTCCACACCTCTGAATGAAATACTGGAAGTTGTTGCAATGCACATGAACAGTATGCCAACTTCATATGCAGTAAAATTAGAAAGTCTCAGTAAGAATGATTTGAACGTTGAGGTGAGATTTTATAAACCTTATGAAAGCTATATTATCATGAATATTAGTAAGGTGGCATAACATACTCCCAAACTAGTTTGCTGAAAGGCAGGTAAGGTAAGACTCTAATAAGACTAACATGTGTTAAGCTTTCAGTCCACTGGCAATGCAACAATTTGGCAGAAGCTGCTGCTTGATTTTAAAGGAATAGTTCACCCCAAAAAAAGAACACATTGCTGAAAAATTACTCAGCCTCAGTCCATCCAAGATGAAGATGGGTTTGTTTCTTCACTGCAACAGATTTGGAGAAATTCAGCATTACATCACTTGCTCACCAATAGATCCTCTGCAGTGAATGGGTGCCGTCAGAATGAGAGTCCAAAAACTGATAAAAACATCACATTAATCCGCAAGTAATCCACACGACTCCAGTCCATCAATTGCGAAGTGAAGCTGCATGTTTGTAAGAAGCAATCCCATCAATGAGATGTTTTCTAATGTTTTCAACTTCAGCTGACTAAAATACGAGTCCCCTATCCATAATACTGCTTCCTCCAGTGAAAGTCACCTTGTCTGAATCTGGAGAGAAATATGCACAGATCAAGCACCGTTTCAAATTGAAAACAGTCCTAAACAAATATGTGAGTAGATTATTATTATTTGAGATAACAAACTGAAGGAAGCAATAATATGGAGTCATGTGGATTACTGTTTTTATCAGTAATGGACCGATTTTGTCGGTTTGGGCTCTCATTTTGACGGCACCCATTCACTGCAGAGGATCCATTGATGAGCAAGTGATCTAATGCTAAATTTCTCCAAATCTGTTCCTATGAAGAAACAAACTCATCTACATCTTAGAAGCCCTGAGGGTGAGTACATTTTTATTTTTGGGTGACGCATTCCTTTAAAGCTGCTTTTGTACCCTTTTCTTTATCTTTATCTCAACAACATGAAGCTACTAATGAAGCTGTATGTAATTACAAAAAGTATGACTGTTTTCAAACAGGTTTCTTAAACACTTAAAAACCCATTTATCATTGGTCCAAACAAGTAATTGTGCACCAAAGTATATACAGTATATAACGGTTTGGTCATGATGCTTAAACAGAGAGATGTTCTGACAGCACCACAGAGTCACAATATTTACACTATTTTCAGGGTATCGTTCAACAAATAACTTGCTTATAGTGGACTATGCGCATTAAATCTGATAGAAATTTGTATTTGAACTGGTGGCAGTCAGATATCACAGTCCTTTCAACAACTAGAGATTTGTGAAATGAGGCAGAACCTTCAAGCAGAGCCACAATCAACATTTATGGAGGCTCAAATCTAAAAAGACTACTTTTCTAATGAATTGTCCTAGAAGAAATAGTTCACCCCAAATGAACATTTTGTAATAACTCACTCACCCTCATATGGTTTCAATCTCATATGACTTTCATTCTTCTTTGAATCACAAAATGAGACGCTAGACAGAATAGCCAAGCTGCTTTTTTTTTCTTTCTTTTTTTCTTTTTTCTTTTTTTGAGACTTTGAAAGTGGATGGTGATTTATACGGTCCAATGAATTGAAAATACAATACACTGAAAATACAATACAAAAGTAGACTAAACAAAAAAATTCTAAAAGTAGAAACAGGAAATCATTTGTGTTCAGTTCCAAAATAGTGCCTTCAGGTTTGACATCATTATTCCTTGCGGATCATTTGACCGTCATGACACACTCTTCATTTATTTGTATTTTTTTGGAACACTTGGTTCAATGATGAGCCTTTGACATCTATGGAAACTTTCCAATGCACAAAATCGTCTTTATATATTATTTAAATGACTACGAAAATCTAAGAAAAAACTTTTAAGAACTTTTCACTTAAAGGTTCTTCGAGGAACCAAAAATAGATCTACCTATTTTTTAAAGAGTTTGTCACAACCTTTAAAATAAAATATAACAGTAAATTAAATTAGACTGCAAAAGAGACTCGACGGTATGTTATCCTCCATTTTCCTTGTATTTCTGCTGTTTCATGGAAGAGGGAAAATAATATGAGGTTTGAAACAGTATAGACAAGAGTAAATTATGATTAAATTGTCATTTTTGGGTGAACCTTTCCTTTAAGGTCCTGAACTTAGCATAATATCAAAAGCTGACTGGGCCCATTAATGGAATCATGAAATATGTGCCAGGGCTTAGTGTCAAGAGCCAATTTGCCATGTTAGAGAGAGAGTGAGAGAGAGAGAGAGAGAGAGAGTGAGACAGAGAGAGAGAGAGAGAGAGAGAGAGAGAGAGAGAGAGAGAGAGAGAGAGAGAGGAGAGAGGGTCCCATCCAACAGATCAGCAGTGCAGCGGGTGCAAAAAGGCAGCGAGTTTGTTTACATCTGGTCGAGTGAATGGCCACACAGTCACTGTGTATGAATGAGCCTTTCAGTTCAACTCGATCCACCATAGATTGAGAGAGAGAGAATTCATGACGAGCCGTATACGTCAAAACATACAGATAAGAGCTCTTTTACCCTTTCACAGGCTCAGACACAATCTACAGACTTTCTTTTGAATTTTCACTCTTTATTCTTGGGGTAAATCTGTAGAATCGATTCAAAGACTTCAATCATTTATATGACACCTTTGATGTTAGATGAAAAAAGTTGTCTAAACGTTAATGTTTAAACTCATGCATTAACTGGTAAGACAGAATCACAAAGGTGCTGTACATGCAATCTGCAAACTCGTGCATGATTTAAACCCAACCGCTTCAAAACAATAGTTACAATTTACATGGAGCAATCCAGACCTACAGGAAATGCATCCGGATTTACATCATGCATGAATTTAAAGATGCAAACCAATGTTTGGGATTCAGTGATTTACTGCAGAACCCTGCACTCAGGGTTTGACTGTCTCAGAGTAACATATGTATGTGCTGCACTGATTTAAGGGTTTATCTGTAAAACTGCAATTAAAAGCAGCTGTGTATTTATGGCCCTGTATGGACCAATAAATCAAAACATTAACACGCTTTGAACCATCAGCAGATATTGTGAAGCTGTAAAACACATGAAAGCCACATGATTTTGCCCCATTAATTATCTTTTCTGTGAACAAAGAAACGAAAAATGAGTTTAGAATCTGTCAGCCCCTATGAAGATATCTTGAATGCCTCAAAATTCCATTATTATTATTTTATTTTTTTGCTACCTAGCAACCTTATAAAATCACCCTTCCATGATTCAAAACTTTCCTGTGGAGGTCGAAGCCTCTGTTAACATATAGCCTGCCATATTTCATAAATATGAACATTTGGATGGTTCTACTCTGACTTCCTTTTGAAAGATTGCATCAATTTATATATATAAAATATAATATCTCCCTATTGTAATATTTATATATATATATATATATATATATATATATATATATATATATATATATATATACAGAATTATTTCAAGATGCATGTTCAGATCACATGTAAAATCTAAGACCTTTGAACCACTCAAATAAGTATCGCAAATCAATAACAATAAATTGAAGTATAAAATGAAATATATAAAACATTTATTTTGTTTCAAGTTTATATCAAATATATTTTATATACATATATGAATATTATGTATGTTTGTGTGTGTGTACAAATTTTTTATGACATTTATAATTAAATTAAAAATAATTTAACTACTCACAAAAAAAAAATGTCTGAATGCCACTGCATTAGATACAAATATGTGGCATGTGCAAAAAATAATGCATTTTCTGAACTGAACTTTTTACAATTTTACGTAGATAATACTTTTAGTCGGTCCTCTACAGATATATTTATAAAATGGATTGATTGCAATGTATAAAAAAAAAACAGATATTTTAAATTCTTCTTAAAAATATTTTTAGATGTTATTTAATGCAATGACATTCAGACATTTTTAAGTATAGCTCAAGTGTGTAAATATTTTGTTCATCCATAAAGAACAAATATACAGACATTCAAGTGCACACTTGAAACACACACTAAAACATCCACAACCTATTCCCGGCTCTCAGCAATGAGGCTGTCTGGAGCCAGCTTTTTTGTCTCTGCTTTAGGTGTCAGCTGTTCAAACAGGCTGGAGCTGCAGCCGTAGTGTCTCTGGACATACAAAACAAAAGCAGTGAGCGAGCAAAGCTTTCACACTGCTGCCTGACAACTCCACAGAAAACTTCACACTATCCTCCAACACAGCAAGCTCATACATTTAAATACATTAAACACAATATCTGTTGAGCCCTAGCCAGACATGACATGTTCTGTTGGTTTGTGTGCTGATGAACACGTCTCTAGCATTGTTTATCATTCTGGCTTTGTCCCAAGCTAGTGCGCCTTTAAAGGCATCATAAACACAGAGGCGGTTCCAAATGGAAGGCGGCATAACACCTCATTTGTTTGAAATGAAAAAGCAACCTCTAAGGTTCAAGTTCAATCCATTCTCTCTGCTGTATAATATCCGGTCGTGTCTCTACAGTCTCTTTCAATAACAAGTGCTGAAAACTATCCCCAAAATATGATTTAAACTTCACAATGTGATAGAAAGAGCGCATTGTCATGCATTTCTCATCTTTGAAAGGCAGAGACAACAAAGAGCTCATTTGTTTCTCCGCCTACAATGCAACCCTTCAGTAATGTCTCTGAATCTGTAAATTGGGAACATGAAAGTGAAAAATGGAAAGCAATCGAAATGGAGGAGATGGTAACATTGAAAAAGAGGGCACGAATGGCTTCAATTGAGAACTTGAGAATATCAATACCCTTGAAAACACAATGCAATAAAAAGCAATCAGGCACAAGGTTAATGCAACATCTGCTTGTCATAATCTACAGGATAAGCCGAGCTAGAATCACTATTTCAAAATCTACTCTGGCCTGTAATTGTTGACTATGAACTCATTTAACCTCTGAGCTTCTTCTGAAATGTGCTTTCTGTCCCTGCAGAATAAAGGTTGGTCCAATGAGATGAAGTGTTAGGTGCTGAATAATCCATACAAGTGAATTAAGAGCTTAGAACCTGCTGCCAAAGTGCAGCTAACTATTGAACTCAGCAGAGACCAGAAGCATCCTGTACGCAATATGTTGAGCAGCAATGAATTGAAAATGTCTTTTAAATTCTAATTCATTTCATGAATCTGAATGTGGATGGATGGATGGATGATGGATGGATAAATCTGTGCTTTGTGAGTTTTATCATTTTATCAGGCTGAACAAAAAGTAAAATTAAATACATCTGCCCACCAAATCCCACATTTAACACAATCTGACCCTACAAAGTCCTTTCATGAGAAAGACGTGAATGAGGAGGAGTGCACTGCCAGAGGGAGGTGAAAGAGCAGAGCCGCTTTCTAATAAGAAAAGCAGGAAAATAGGAGATGTGGGAAAAGAGTAGTGAAAACACCTGTTAGACTCCACTTCGCTTTCAGTGCTGAAACTCACAGCTTCTTAAGGAGTCCCAGCGGCGGCTCCCACGCGCACATAAATCAAGCCGAAGTGTTTAGCCCAAAGAACAAATATTATTCTGAAAGATTACTGCGAAGAGCTTTAATGGAAACTGGATAAATGCACATCAAATTTCAATTTAGACTCTAGCAGAAACCTGCTCTCTCCACGATGGATGGCCCCTGTCACCTGCTTCAGTCAGCCAAATGGAAATGATCAATTCTGAAGTGGTATAAAGCGGCGTAAACGACAGAGATGCTGCTGTCCATCAGCTCGCGTACAAACTAGGGAATGAATGACACTAGCCAAATGGTGCGTGCATGGAAAAGGCGCTCAACGTGGCCAGCTGTAACTCTATCCCAGAGTGCACTGCTGCACTAATGCCACTACCTGCTCTCTCCTCCATCTTTTCACTTACATTTCGTTCCACAAAGGAAGGACTTGGGTTTCAGCTGTCATTATTCATGTACCGGCACATAGGACAAAGAGATTTGGCGACGTTTAGGTGGCAGCACGGCAGTGTAAATTGCTGTTACCGAGTGGCCCTATTGTACAGGGTTAGACTGGCCTCCACATCCATGCCAGCTCTTCCATTAACATCCACATCAGCCCTCTATATATAACCTGTTTGTTACAACAAAAGAGAAGGGCAACGTTTAACAGTTCCCTCAGGACCCGTGATGGAGCGCATTACTATGAGTTATATATATATGTATATATATGCTCTCTAAACATTTCTTAAATCTTTCATGCTCTCTACTCTAATGCCAGTAATTTGTTACAATATAACCCAAAATTCTAACTTTTACTGCAAAATCTATATAATTTTACTGCGAGAGGACAACAAATGGCTTTACAAATGATCAGATCGCACTGCAATGTGGGATTCAAAAAACTCATAACACATACACTCTTGCTTGACGTGACCATTATGATGATTATAAAAATGCTACAAAGCATAATGATTGACTTTAAGTCTGATTACAACTTGCAGTCTGCATTATATATGGCAATATAGTATGTAAGCAGGCACAAATGAGCTTCAAAACATTGTGCGCTAAACACATAACCCGGCATGCATGCTCACTATGATATCACAGTACAGTTTGAATGTGAACTATACAATAAATTTAACTGTAGAACCAATGCTGTAAAAATGACTTAAAGTACAGCAGCCAGTAGCTAAGAATATTACAGTGTAAAGAAAATCAGATTGATAGCATTCAGGTGAGAGATAAATAACTTCACGAAAACAACGTCTGGCATGTATCATACCTGACCAGTGGACGACATCACTGTCAACATCAAGCTGATCCGACATGCTGGCAAAACCCAGAAGCCCATCTTTAAAATCCTGCTCCAGAGCTGCCTGGTGAATGATGTCAGTCAGATATCAGCCTGAGGAGAGACACAGAGATGCCATGCAAGAGCTGCTGCTGTAGGAATGACGCTCAGTTATTTACCTCTGAGGAGACTGTTGATTTTAGATGGAAAGTGCAAGATGGCCGTACTCTTGATTGACTTAATTACACTTTCCAGTCTGGTATGAGTTTTTTGACAGTGAAAAAAAATGCCTTTTTTTTCAGGTATTCCCCATCCATAATGCAACAGCAGTAAGAATGCAGCATAATAGGTTTCCGGTTATCATTTCTGTGCAGCAGTGCATGTCATATATATATATATATATATATATATATATATATATATATATATATATATATATATATATATATATATATATATATATATATATATATATATACTATCCACATGACACGGATTTAATTTGATCAGAAGAGTGCATTTAGAGATGCTGCAAAGAGATGGACCAGCTGACCCAGTGCACATACAGGTTATGTCAGGCAAATCAAATTTGCTTTATAAATGACTCATATTAAAACATTTGAAAATAAAAACCGATAGACACGCTAATATTATCCTCTAAAAAAAAGACTCGTCTTATGCAGTGTAAAGCTACGCAAAGACGTTCATTTACGCGATCGATCAGCTCTTACCTTTGCTGCAAAGTAACTCATAGATTCACATGTTAATCTATTAAGCGCGCGCGCCGCTCCAATATTCACTGAACACCGCACGAGCCCTGATGATGTTGATCTGAATGGCGCGTGGCTGACGCGCAGCGCTCAGGCGGCTGATATAAAGGCTGAATGGAGCGCCTGTGACTGCGAGTTTCTGCGATGTCCTCAGCGAAGGGCTGCTTACTGAACACTGAGCTGACAGAAGTTCATGTCCTGAACGGATAGTCCGCTAGGCGTCCCACACCGGACGCGACGCGACGCGACGCGACTAGATCGCTCCCCCCGCGGCGGGGCATGTTGACACATACAGTCACAATGGAACCTGCCTTTATAGGTGGGTTTTTGATGTTTGTAATGTAAAAAGTAACTAATTATCAAACGAATACGTTTATATTTGTGGTGTATTTGGGATAATGTGTATATATGCATGATGAGCAGTCATTGGTTCCTATGCCTGGGAAGAGGGTATTTAAATCACGTGATGTGATTTGCACGTGTGAAATGTGATGTAATCAATATGTGATCTGAACACCAGTAAAGTATGTTGGATAGCATTTGGTGGCTGGCCTCCTGAATATATAACATAAATTGGCGACGAGGATAAAGTGTGAGGAGACATGGCGCAAATCGGAAGATTGGATGAGTATAAACCGGAAAATGAGTCCTGGTCTGCATATATTGAACGAGCGGAATTGTTCATGATTGCAAATGATGTGGATGATACGAAGCAAGTAGCGACTTTGCTTAGTGCTGTGGGAGCGTCCACATATGGATTACTACGGAATCTGGTTCAGCCTGCGAAGCCAAAGGATAAAACGTTTGAAGAAATTGTGAACATTCTGAAGGCCCATTTTGAACCAAAGCCGTTAATAATAGCTGAGCGTTTCCGATTTCAGCGCTGTGTTCAAAAGCCCCATGAAACTGTGTCCCAGTATGTTGCTGAACTGAAACAATGTGCATCTAAATGTGACTTTGGTGCAAGTTTGGATGAGTCTCTACGTGATCGTTTTGTCAGCGGAATCCGAAGTGAAGCATGTCAACGAAGATTGCTTTCGGAAGACACACTCACTTTTGCACGGGCACTTGAAGTTGCTCACAGTATGGAAACCGCAGATCGAGATACGCAACAGCTGAGGAAAACAGAGGATTCAGCGACAACAGTGCATAAGGTAAATGCAAAGACTGTTTATAACCAGAGACAATGCTATCGTTGTAAAGGGAAAAACCATAATGCACAGGAGTGTTATTTTAAAAACTCTAAATGTCACAATTGTGGAGTGATTGGGCATATAAAGAGAGCTTGCAGAGTTAAAATGAAGTCACATCCTAACAGTAAATATGCTGAACAACAGAACCCCTGATTCCAAGTCCAGGGGGTCTACGTCGCTCTAAACGAACTATTAAATTACCACAGCGTTTTAGAAATTGAGAATTTGAACACATGTGGTGCTTTTGAACTGATAATGTGGTGTATGATTTTTAATGGGGGAGGAAATGTGGTGTATTTGGGATAATGTGTATATATGCATGATGAGCAGTCATTGGTTCCTATGCCTGGGAAGAGGGTATTTAAATCACGTGATGTGATTTGCACGTGTGAAATGTGATGTAATCAATATGTGATCTGAACACCAGTAAAGTATGTTGGATAGCATTTGGTGGCTGGCCTCCTGAATATATAACAATATTTATAGATTTTTTTTTTTTAAATACATAGGCTATATATATATATATATTTATTTATTTATTTATACATAAGATACATACATACACATATGTGCACACACACACACACACACACACATACACATAGTATATATAATGTTGATTTAAAATAATAGCATCATATAGGTTTGATGTTTTGTATCTAATGCAATGACATACATTCGTAAGTGTTCAAATACATTCTCAACTCAAGATCATTAAACCCTTTGGATTGATTCCAGAGAGCACCCTGGCGCTTTTATCATTCTATATGCTCCTGCGAGTGATAAAAGAGCTTGTTGGGGCAACGCATATCTGTTTATTATGAAGTGTAGAGTAGCGTTTGGCAGCGAGAGATATGGCTTTGATATGCTTTCACCTGCCCTGGCTCAAGTCAAAGTGAGCAGCAGAAGGGCAAAGCTTTTCATTCTTTTAAAGAGACTATTAGTGAGCTCCTTGATCCACAGGGTTCATTATTATTCCACATACATCTAGAAGGTGACTTTTTGATGAATACCATTTAAAGTACCCAAGTGTTACATTTAAGTCTTATAAAGGAGGGCCTATCATCTGGATGGGTGGGAAACAACTAAACTGCACTTAGATCTTAGAGTTTGAACAGCGAAATACAACAACGATAAATGTAAGCATGAGATGCATGAGAAATATTCATGGCCGTTTCTGGATGTGTGCTTCTTTTCTAAACACAGAAGGAAATGGTTCTTATTACAGCTGCTGAGTTGTGCACTTTGAGCGGATTCATGGACTTTTATCTCCACCTGCTGTTGAAGAAAATCACGCAGAGGTTTTATTCAACAGTTTTCTCAAATAGGCTATTAAGCAATTATTTTATTCCAAAACTAGCAGTTATTCATATTGCATAAACACATTTCAATATATTTTATATATTTGACCGCAGTCATCGGTCACACGATGTTTAGTATGCAAAAGTATTGAGTCTATTTTCAATTTTTTTTCCGTCACAGATAATAATCAGCATTACAATATGAATTAAAAGTTTAATAAAAAAAAAAATACTTTATTTAAAATTGGCTGAGATCTGATCATCTACTTTAACAGTTACACTCAAGCTGCATGAACTCGTTTGTACAAAAGTTTGACGATCATGACTCACAGAGCATAATGGAAATAAAAACTTCTGAACACAAAAGGTCATATGATCAGTGATCAACATCACCTTAAGTGAATAACTAACTTATTTGATTAGTGACCTAGAAATTGTGCAAAATCAGAAATATTTCATATTTATTCATGTCCTCTATTTAAGGTCTATTGAAAATCCTAAAACATTCACTGCACATTGAGTTGATGACAGAGCAAAGAGAAAGAATTGTGTGAAATGTAATTGTATAATCAATAAAAAAGTAACTGTAGTCTGATAACGAGTATTTTAAAATGTAATGTAATCTAATTACAAGTACTTAATTTTTTTTAATCTGATTAGATAATCCAGATTGCATGCAGTAATGGATCATGAATGCCAGAAGTGCACTGAGGTCTTTGGATCCCATTGCTCTTACTTTACCCTCCAGACAGGGGCCAGCAGCACCTTCTCTTCCAGATCTACATCTACATTATATTTACATTTCAGTAAATTACTTGTCATAACTCATATTATACAGTTGACTTTTGATAATTGAATCAGAAAAAAAATGATCAGTCATCAAATATACTTTAACCTGATTCAACTAATCTTCTTCATCCATACACAAATGTTAAAGGTACAATTTTCACACATACACACGGAGAGAGAGAAACACAAGCACAGTGGTTGTCATGTTTAATGATAATAATATATATATATTTTTTAAGTTGGTTTATGCATGCTTCCCTTTATCTCTCTTTTAAGCAATGTTCTTGTTAACTAACATTACATTTTACTGCTACTCATTTTGCCAGTGGGTAAATCCTGTGCTGTTCTCACATAGGATTTGATGAACTAACCAATCATACCTATCATAAGACTACATGTAAGTCATTTCCTTTGTTGAGCACTGTGGTCTGCCTGCTTGTAGTGTGACTCCAGTCTTCAGTCTGGGACATTATTGTATACTGATTTGCTGCTCAAGAAACATTTATTATTGGTTTTCAATGTTGAAGACATTTGTGCTGCTTAATATAAAGTGTAATAAAAACATTCAGGATTCTTTGATGAATAGAAAGGAATGGCTTTATTGTCAGTTTTGATTAAATGAATGCATCCTTGCTGAATAAAAGTATTCATTTATTAAAAAATGGTAGTGTATATTTTCTCATGTTGGATTTTCTGCTGTGACATTTACAATGAACACAACGTACAAAGGGTTTGTTTTAATTTAGCTTTTCAGTTTAGTTATAACATCAAATGATTAAAAGATAATTAAATGTCCACTTTTTTCCTGTTTTATGGAAGGAAACCTTTTTAAGTTTTCATGATAAAGCAAACAGATATATATTATGTTGACTAATTATGAAGCAGTTTTGTAAGGTAAAACAGCAGGTTTACATAACTCAACCGTTATTATCTCAATGCTATTCTTCTCTGGTTTATTTCTGAAGACCTGTTCTTTTCCTTCATTTCCATGAATTTCAAATGCTGAAATGTTCCTTGTTTTAAAGTCTTCCATTATTTAAAAACATAAATGAATATGAAGCCAAACACTTCAAAAGGGTTTCACTCTAAATTAGGACACTGCTTTGGTTCAAATCAGAACGTCACTCCAGATCTAAGAGTGACTTTGAAATCAGGGCTTTACACAAAATCGGGACATCATGAAATCAGGGTTTGTCTGAAATAGCTGTCTGTTTTCTTCATGATGATGTTTCAGGCACTATACCACGGTCTCCTTATTCTTGTATTTGCACAAGAAGGGCACTGGTAGATGTTTTGGTCTCTGGGGTGTCCTCACAGGACGGGGAATCTGTAGCCGGACGCTGGGATTTGTCCCATTCCACATCCTGAAGAGATGAATGTGGTAACGTAGGGATACCTGCGTTTACAAAAGAAAGATCACTCTTTTACAAATTTGTTGACGTTTTTCCTTTATTCAGTTTTCACTGTATCATCCCGGGTGTCATAAATCTTGTCAAAGAAGTGTCATAAAGAAAAACCAACAGAATGAAGAAGAGATGGAAGAGAAATCTAATTAATGCGTGTTTTTTTGTTTTTGTTTTCTAAATCAGAATAGTTTCCTATACTGCACGAGTCAGAAACACTGCAGGTGTAAAATATCATTGCACTTTCGTTTGCTACACTGAAAACAAGAGTGAACTTACAACAGTCCAGAAAAGGTTAAATAGTGAAGAGTGTCAGTGTGAGGACAGTGAGTCCCCCGGCCTTCATGCCGTTGTGTGATGGTGTGATGAACAGGAAACAGATGGCATCCGTCTCTGCTGCTGCATGGAAGGTGTGGTGAACCACTGCAGCCACGAAAAACAGCCCATTGGAAGGGGGTTTATACTTGAATTAAGGCAGTTAGAAAGCTTATTTCATGTGTTTTTTTTTTCTTTTGGAATAATTAAAATAAAAAAATGGAGCTTACAATTCAGACAACCTAAGATAAAGAAAAAACATAATTTGCAACCATCCATATCACAATACTATACATAATGCATAGATAAATACATATTATAATAGATACTTTCAGTTTTAGCCATCTTTATTCCTATGTCTCACATAAACTCAGACTGACAGACTGAGGTCACATCATATCTGTGTTTCTATAGCAACATGCATCCACCAATAGAATCACAGAAAGCCTAAATAGTCGGTTCTCAAGATGCAGATGCTAAACCTGCAAAATGAGAATAAATGGAGTGAAAAAAATGTTTTTCATTGACTTCAAAAAGTGGGTTGAATATTTACAATTGTGCATATTATAGAGGATTTTATCCTTCATAGGATAAAGATCATTGCCATGCTCTGCTGCTGATGATTTTACCTCAGTGAGCGGTTTGGGAAGTCTCTCCAGAGCGAACTCAAAGTGGCAGAGCTCACAGTGGCTAGTGCTGGAGGCCGTGAGCCATCGCTCCAGACAAACACGGTGAACCTTCGCCAGAGAGCCGGCACACTCACAGGGAGATAACAGATCACCCGCACCACTGCCTTCATGACAGATACGACAGAACGCCTCCTCAGTGTCCGGATATCAGACATCAATTCTGCAGATACAGAGAACAAGAGCTGAAGACCACACAAGATTCCAGGAGACTAAATTAAATATGTTCAAATTAGTTCACCTAAAAATGAAAATGTATTCACCCTCAGGCCACCCGAGATGTAAATGAGTTTCTTTCTTTGTCAGGGAAGATTTGTAGAAATTTAGCATTACATCCTCTGCAGTGAATGGGTGACGTCAGAATGAGAGTCCAAACAGTTAAAAGCAGATAAAAACATCACGATAACCCACAACACTGCAGTGCATCGATTAATATTGTGAAGTGAAAGCTGGGTGTTTTTAATAAATAGATCCATCATTAAGGTGTTTTAACTGGCCAAATTATAAATAATTGATTATAACGTAACAGTGGATAAAGTCCAGTCAAACCGGAGACGGCACCCATTCACTGTAGAGGATCTGTTGGTGAGCAAGTGATGAAATGATTCTATGAATACAACACATGACCACATACATTTACATGTTACCAATGTCTAATGGGACTTTGTGACATTTGGCTGAATGACTTCCTCAAATCTTGCCCTGGAGGGCCAATGCCCTGCAGACTTTACCTTCAACCCTAATCAAACACACCTGAGCAAGTTCATCAAGTTCGTCAGGACCCCTAAAGAAAAAGAAACACAAACTTTGACCCACCTGATGCCGCTGTGTTCAGGGATCACAGAAGAAACAGAAGTGCTACTGTGAAGGACCTTCTGTGCAGGATCCATGGAGGTCTCACCAGAACCACAGAATCCAGAGCAGCACTGAGTCCAGCTGATGACTCCTCACAGAGCATGACTGTTATACATGAGGCTGTTCATACCTGAAACTGACAGAGACAGAGAGATGAGGGACATGTGATCAAATTAATGAAGAGACACTGACAGAACAGTAGAGACAGGAGCCTGAGTTTGCATACATTAGCTTTGTGTGAGGAACAGACTGAAACAGCTGCTTATTTACATGATTATTATTTACTCAAATTTATGTAAAGAACTGCATTTAATGTGAACATGAATGAGCATGAGATTTGTTAGCTCCTATTTTTATAAATAATTTAATTTAGATGAATAATGACTGAGATGTACACACACACATATATATATATATAATGTTTGTGAATTTTTTTATAGTTAAAATACAGCAAAATCTGTAATATTGTTCAATATTTTTATAGCTGATTTCTGTTTTAATATATATTAAAATGTAATTTATTCCTGAATTTTCAGCATCATTACTCCAGTCTTCAATGTCACATGATCCTTCAGAAATCATTTTGCTAAAACATTTCTCATTATTATCAACGCTGAATATTTTCTTTTAAACCGTGATACATTTTTGTTCTTTGCTTCTTTGATAAAAAGATCTAAAGAGCAGCATTTTACTTGAAATTATTTCTTTGTAACAACGTAAAAGTCTTTACTGTTACTGTCATGTACCCTTGCTGAAAGTATTGATAATAAAAAAAGCTGAATCTAGCTGAACACAAACTTTTGGACCGTAGTATATATTTACACACATACATATGTATAATGACAGGTTTCCCTCTCTTTAAGCTGATGCAGTGGTCATTTGTTAAATGATGACCGTTTACATATCAATTCATATTTGCAAAACTTTGCATGCACATGCATTATATTATTTACATTCAATGCATGTTTATTTAGTTTTTTAAATAGAGATCAATATTAAAGTTTTACAGGACACAGTTGTGAATCCGAATCTGTAATGAAGATGACTGTGGGTGTATGAAAGGATTTTGAAAAGATACAATGTATTCCTCTCTTTACTGTACAGATAAACTTGTTGAACCTAAACTGTAAGGGATGCACAACATCCATTTCGAGAGTCGAGAAATTGCCAGGTTATCGAAATCATGCGGCAATTACCACAAATTAGCATTTGAAATTCTCTGAAATTCTCAATGGTCAACAGATGCTTACGTCAGACAGCTAAAGTTTAAAGTTTTGGTTGCATGATGGAGCATGACTTTTGCAAACCATTGCTTTTCTCCTCTACATCCTTATGATGCACCATCAGTGGAGACACAACATCAAATCTACAGGCATACAACATTCTACCAAACAGACACCTACTAAAACAACTGTAAAATCACCATTCAGTGACTTAGCAATTAGAAAACCAATGACAGTTTTTAGAAAGTTAGGAACTTACCATTAGACAGACCATATTCTCCGTCCAAACTCCCTATAACACAGGCTCTGACGGCTTTAAGACATGAAGACCTCTCGCTTTCTCTCTCTCATACGGTAAGATTAGCATTGAGCCCAAGGTCTTTGGTGAGAATATCTGAGGATTAGTTGGAAGGCAAGGAAAGCACAGGCACAGAGCCCACAAAGGAAAATCCCTCTCACATCACATCACTGTTGGTTACACTCCGGCCGACTCCTCATTAAAGCTTCCTCAATCCAGTTAGTCATCACCAGTGGCTTTCCTGATATGCTAATCGAACAGGGTCTGAGCTTTGACTGTAAACTGTTGGAGACATAACAAATGCTGAAAGTGTTGGCCTCATCATGGACAAGGTCTAATTTTATCCCTCGGTCTAAGAGCAGCCTGATCTCCTGCTGGATACTTTATTATCATGTCTATAACTGCAACTATAATTCACTCTAACTCATTGCTACAGTACATTCAAGTAATTTTCGCTAAAGTATTATTGTGTTGCCAATCTAGAGCTCAAATGGTCTGGTGGAGCATCAGTGTTGGGACAGTATATTCATACTGTACTGGGACATCTTTCACTCTTTATAAAATAGGGTTAGAATTTATAGATGTTTTTATTTAAACTTTCAGTCCATTTAAGATATAGTCTTATCAGTTTTTGCATTCACTGGGAATTAAACTCACGATCTTGTTACTTGAAGTACCTTGAACTCTACTGTTTAAGCAACAAGAATGCTGTTAAAATGGTTAATTAATAAATAAATGCACATACTAATTTAATCCTCTTTTTCCCAGGCCAATAAATGAATGTGCAGATTATTATATATGGCATATATATTAGTGCTAGACATATGCCAGAACTGTCAGGACAATTTTTAAATTCAATAAGAATTTTTTTTTGGTTAAATTATTTGTAAGTTAATCATTAAAAAATTAAAATATATTCGGTATTAACATTTTTAAAGAACTATTTAGACATTTACATTAGTGATACAGCTATCAGGATGATTTAAAAAAAAAATTAAGTAATTTTGCAACTATGTCATTTGAAAATATTTTAAATGATAAATCAACACACAATATTTTATTAAATATTTATAATATTATATAAATATTGATTAAATTATTTTAAAAAATTTTTTAGACATATGATATTTATATTATTTGTACACCTGTCAGGATGGCTTTTAAAATACAGTTAATTAAAAATGTAAAATTATTTTTAAAAAATGTAAACGTATACAAGTTTATATATCTAATATGATTGGCTGAGAGGTCTTTCACCACGGGAACCGTCTCACCATTAAAGTATATAAAACATATTTTCAAACAAATATTAATCAAATAATATATTAATATTCACCATTATTATTTTTTTATATTACATAGCCTAATAATAATATCTAATAATAAATTACAATAAAGTTGAATCTAATTAATCTAATAGTCTAAATGGATTTAAGTAAATATGTAAATAAAAAATATTTGAATCCATACTATATTTTTCTTAAACAATGAGCCACTCAATCCTTGTGTTAGAGAGAATTTACCTCATGTTTAACTGTTAAACATGAAACACAAATCAATGCTGAGTAATTTTGAGTGTTTGTAGGGGCCTGTTTATTTGCCAACTCGTCATCCAATCACGTGACTATTTCCCCCATCCGGTGGTCAGATTATGGACGATAGGGCAGGTCTTTGAACATGTGAGAAACCCAGCAGCAACAATCACAGGAGATTAGGCAGCAAAGGGTTAAAACATTCATTTTCATGACTTGATCTCTTTTCGTAGCGCAGGTCTAGCTTGGAAGAAAATGCAGAAGGGGAAACACCGTAGACAAGGACTTTCACTCTCTCTCTTCAAGGAGTCTCTCTCTTCCTTGCCTCCCTCTGTCTGCTCACTTTTCATTCTGCACTTATCCTGTCTGCTATTCATGGCCGAGCTGCTCACTAGAATGGACAAGTGGGGACGGACATCAGTGTGGATTTCTTTATGAACCACGTGAAGGGGTGAATAATTCCTTTGATACCTCTTTAGACAGTTGCAGGAGAGAGCCAGACACCAGGGATCATCAGAGGAATAAAACAAGCTCTGGGGAAGGAGAACTTCCTCTTTAATGTTGTGAGATGCAGTGTGACTCTCCGTCTGGTGGTGTGGAAGGACATCCAGCCTCTCTTCTGGAAACTTCTGATTTGATCATGAAAAATGAAACATGAAACGATAAGGAAAGGATCGGAAAAGAATGCAAGCCAGATTTGAACTCATAACATCCGCATGAGCATCAAGGCCCAATGTACCGCTAAGCCAAGTCTCCGACATGACACGCAATTTCTAAATTTTCTCTGCACAAAACTGAATATTTATTTAATAGAATTTAATAGAATTTGGGTCGAACCGGATATCAAATGAGAAAATGTAAGGCAAGGACTAGATTTTATCTTTGGGAATTTATTTGGAAAAAGAGAAGCTTCATAATGAAGCTTCATACTTTTTTCCTTGAAAATATTTGCAATAATCCTTCAAATAAATAAATAAATCCTTTAAAAAAAACTACTTGAGGAAATACACTGCATATTTAATAAAATGTTACTATAGTAGTATGTTCTTCTTTTTATATTATATTTAAATAAAATGACAAAACAAAAACTATATTTGATAATAAATTCTCATGTGTTCTGGGCATGTTCTGACTAAATGTATCATGATATTTATTTTCAGCCTTATTTTATGAAACTAAACATCTACCAAACACTGCATGCAAAAAACCCAGTATTAATTGCATATTAAATGTGCTGGCTACACACGTGCCTGTGTGATAAAGGTTCAGACATTGTTGACAGCTCATCAACAATCAACAGAAGCACTCTGAGTGCGCAGCCTTCCTGGAAACACAACATGCACAAGTAACACACACACACACACACACACAGAGAGAGAGAGAGCTGAGACCTGGATCCATGTCTGATAGCTAGGGGCAACATCACAGCAAGAGCTACTGATAAAGCCATTAGTCATGGTAAGTACGTCAACATCACCGGATAAATGCACTGTGTTCAGAGGAGAACAGTGGCATATATCAGCCTCTACAAATGAGGCAGAATACCCAAGTTAATGAGGTATTTAAAAAAATAAAAATACTTTCCAGGATGATTGATTATACATTACAAATTGCAAATATTGTATTGCATGTTTTCTAGAAAATGCATATTATGCATTATTTATTAAATATATATCTATTGACAAATTACAGTTACATATTACAGATCATTTTATCACTTCAGTTAAATAGTCAAATACAGTCTATTTTCTGAGAAAAAAAAATGCTTTTTAAAGATATTGGTATTTTATCGATAGGGTTTAAAATTTGGTATTTTAATTTAGATCTATGTTATTAGTTAAACTGCCATTTAAAAAAAATGTAAAAGTGTATTTTTCACATTTTCTTTCCACTAGTCTGAAACAAAATTGTATAAAAGTTATAACTCAAAATCTCAAAATTGACCAGTGCATGCAAGAAATGCTTTTCCCTGTAATACCATGACTTCAAAAAAGTATGAAAAATAAACCACAAAGATGTCAGTAATTTGCGATTTCATTTTAAAAATGTCATTCATTGATCATTGTTATTCTTGGTCATCACAAGTGAACAGCACGATGGCCATCGCTGTGTAACTTGGACCGATGTATGTAGTTTGTCATTTTGCATCACCTACACTGTTAAATACTCTCAATATACCATTAAACCAAATGCATTTGTTGGTTATTTAAAAAAGATTCCAGACTCTTATTTCTCAGCATGAAGGACAACACACAAGGACTTTAACTAGAAGACTATCTTGAATTTGCCATAGGTGCAGTCAAAAAGAAATGTGGTCAAAAAAGAAGCACCCCAAAATACCAAAAGAGTGATAAGGGTAAAGTTGCAGGTCAAATGACATGGAAAGAAGATATAGTGAGAGTGGCTAGCATCAGAAACGCAACCATCACCTCAACTATAGCAATTATTTTCTTAATATTATTTCAAGTTATACTACTCAATTTCTTCTCAATATATTATTGTCAAGGATGTAGCACTAAGCAAAACGTGTTTTGTAGGCAGCATTTTAAGACATCATAGGTGCTCTCAGCGTGAACTCTGTTCCTAAACATGGATGAAGGCTTTTCAGATAGTGTACCTGTTTTTCTTTTCTAAGGCAGCATGACACGTATCCTTGGATGACAAGACAATCTTGCTGGAAAAACAAAAAACAACCTTGAGATGGTGAACAAAGAGTGAAAATGTTGATTAGAAATACACTTATTAACAACTCATCCTATACCAAAAGTAAAATAAAGTTCAATTAAAAACAGACCATTTTACTATTTTAAGCTTTGTGTGTGATGCTAACACCAAACTTTGTTGAAATCAATTGTGAGTTGAGTCTCCTGCTTTGTTGTGCTATTCCTGGAACATATGGAGATGATGGTTATAGTGCTCCAAATCATTCAAACTGCTACTTAGTGAGCTGCCTTACTGTCTACATAGCTGGCTTTTCAGTTTTGAACCAGAGCCACAGTCTCCATAGCCCTATGGTTGCCTCCTTTTCTTTTACTTAAGTCCACTCGTGTCAGACCTTTGAAGAGCTCTTATAATTACCAGGGGCCAGTGAGCAGATAGCATGAAGATAACTGCTATCGCATCTATTTTAGCTTTGCATTTAAAATAGCTCCTATCACTTTAGTAAACAACCAGTATCATCACTATGAGGACTTTTTACTTCCACTATATACCTTATATGACATTTATATATATATATATATATATATATATATATATATATATATATATATATATATATATATATATATATATATATATATATATATATATATATAAAATGTTTATTGAGCAGCAAATCAGCATATCATAATGATTTCTGAAAGATCATGTGACACTGAAGACTGGAGTAATGATGCTGAAAATTCAGCTTTGATCACAGGAATAAATTTCATTTAAAAACATGTTCAAATAGAAAACAGATATTTGACATTTTAATAATATTTCATAATATTACCAATTTTACTGTATTTTTGATCAAACAAATGCAGAGTTGATGAACAAAAAAGACTTTCTCTTTCTCAAAAAACATCTTTAAGAAATCCTACTTAAACATTTAAATGGTAGTGTTTATGAGAAATTGTAACTTAATTCAAAATCGATCATTAAGAAAACAACTATTCAGGACGTCACTTGAATTCAAAGACAAAAATGTGCATTTTTAATTGAACCATTCAGCAGACACTTTTACCCAAAGCGATTTACAAATGAGGCACAACCAATTTCTCACAAGTGCCAACAATATTCATAGAACACAATGCCAAGTTTAAAGTATAAGATAGATAAGTATACAAACTAGATTAGCACATGGACGTATCCACTATCTGTGGCGTATTTTTAAAAGCGTGGAACCCATCCTATCATGTACGGTGGCAATCTGAAAAGAGTGCAATCTGCCGACGCTATCAAGAGCAGGACGAGTGCCGTCTCTCCAGCCGTTTCTAAATGGACTCTAAAGACAAGCGACAGCACCATGTGACCAAAGTGAAGTGGACAGCACAGTCCTTATCTCTGAAGGAGAAAGGGATGGCTGGGAGCAGTGATGGCACCTTCGCTCTCTGGCCAGAGCTGTAACATGAAAACGGCCGTCCTTTCTGGCAACAGGGCTAAAGTGGATCTATTTCAGGTGCTGTACTTCAGGAGGCCAGTGCGTAGAGACATGACAGAATGGACGCTGCTCAAGCGGCTGCTGGACGCTGTGCACCAGCACTCAACCATGATTGGACGCCTCTGGCTCACGGTCATGGTGATTTTCCGCCTGCTCATTGTGGCCGTGGCCACGGAGGATGTCTACACGGACGAGCAGGAGATGTTTGTATGTAACACCCTTCAACCGGGATGTCCCAATGTCTGCTACGATGCCTTCGCCCCAATCTCGCAGCCTCGGTTCTGGGTCTTCCAGATCATCACCGTGTCTACGCCTTCTCTTTGCTTCATCATCTACACATGGCACAACTTGTCCAAGCAGCCGGAGGGCGAGCAGTCGAGGGAGGCATATGACCGCAGTTGCGACTCGGACAGTTGCGACATCAAGTCGCACAAACATCTCGGACACAGTCTTGCTGACGTCCTCGAGGGCATCGCCAACCAAAGCACCCCAGCGTTGCAGGAAACCAGGGTTCCTTCCAAAAGCTCCTTAGGTGTCCTTTCCAAGTACTACGTCTTCCACGTGTGCTTTCGTGCCGTTTTGGAAGTCGGTTTCGTAGTGGCTCAATGGCTTCTCTTCGGTTTCCGCGTTCCCGCTCACTTTGTATGCACGGCTACACCTTGCACGCAGAAGGTCGACTGCTACGTCTCACGTCCCACCGAGAAAACCATCTTCCTGATCTTCATGTTTTGTGTAGGCATCTTCTGCATCTTCCTCAACTTCCTAGAGCTCAATCACCTGGGCTGGAAGATGATCAAGAAGTCGCTGCTCATCAAGGACGGCTCCTGGAGGGGATACGGCGCTATAAATCAAGACTCACAGTCGATAGTCTCGCTAACCTTCAGAGACGTGACCAGCACTACTTCTCTACCTACCCTAGATCTAGTCGTGGACCACCAACCTGACTGGAACTGCGCTGGGAACTGCTCAACGAAGAAAGACAAGGACACCTGCAAAGGAACACAATCGCTCAAGGGTAAATTGCAACCAAACAAAGGAAGAAAATCGAAGCAAAGGAGCAGTGAGGTTTGGATATAAACTCAATTATGGACGATTCAAAGAGTCTTAAATTTGATTTCAATGCTATTTTGTTAGTAGGTTTTTGAAGGCAGCTGCAACTCGTTTTTGTTTGGATGAGCTTAAGAAATAAAATGTTAAATCAGTCATGACATGGAATCAACATTTCCACGTTGTTTATTTATGCAATATACACTCTAATAAAATGCTAGGTTGTTTCAACCCAACTTTGGGTCAAATATGGACTAGCCCAACAGTTTTTTTACATTCAATTTTTAACCCAAAATTTGGCTTAGTCCATATTTGACCCAAAGTTGGGTTGAAACAACCCAGCATTTTTTTTTTTTTGAGTGTAACGTGTATAATAATATATTCATTTACAACATCTATAAACCACTTTGTGTACAAATTGTGCCAGAGAGCAAAAAGAAAACAATTCAAAGCATTTCCTTTCTCTTAGTGATGTACTGTAGTGAAGAACATTCTAGTAGAAGTTTTGTATGGTCACTAAAATTGGTATAGGGGTCAGTAATAGTGTTTGGAGGTAAAGAGCCATTCTACATCTGAAGTCCAAGATCCAGATCATTGGGGTGCCACATTTGAATCTTAAAAGGTTTCGGGTTTTAAATGTTTTTGATGATTTGATCAGAAATACAGTCAAAACTACATGTTTTTTACCCAAACAATGGAAGTTGGAGTGTTGGGTAAATGTTTCTAAACAAATTATTATAATAATAGGGCTGGATAAAAGTATTTACTAATACAAAATCTATAGCAATTTTTTAAATTCGATTGATCTTTTTACTCTGTGCCAATGTTTCCTGCACTTATTTACAGCAACTGCAAAATCTACAGCAAAACAAGTTGAATAGTTGATAGTTTGAACTGCATGGCTTGGACCTGATGATTATTAATAAAATAAGTTGGAAGCTTACCTATATAACCTATATAATCTGAAAGTGAATTTCTTTCACCACTGACATTTCCTTCAGAAAATGCAAAAATATAGCACATTTGGCAACTAAGCGTGGTGCTGTTAGGGGCAAAGGTTTTTTAGGCATCATTTGTAAAAACAGCTTTTTCTTTTTTTCCCTTTTTGCTCTCAGACTGCTTAATTAGGCCAGAAAAAATAAAATAATAATACAACAAAAGAAGATTTGAAATGGTTGATGGCAGTATCTGTCCAATACAGAAACAAAAACAGTCATTCAAAGTTCAATTTCATGCACACAAACATACTGCTCAGAATAACAAAAATAAAGTTCAAGATTACTGGAACGCAGTCTCTTTTGTTGGGATAAACACAGGTCAAACAAAATTGGTCCAGATTTGAAAGATGACGACAAGCACAGGACCATTCGGCTAGAGAATGTTTCATTAACATCTGCCAATTAAAAATGTCCTTCAGAGGATGACATCTGTCAAACAAACAACACAGGCGAGCAAAAATGTATTGTTACATACAGTACGAAGTTGTGAATCATATTAATATATATTTATATATATATTTATATACTTTTTAGCAGTCCATAAGATAAGAATGAAAAAAACGTGTATTTCTCAGGCATGGCAGAAAGAGATACAGTAGAAAGTGCAATGTCCTAAAACCAAAAAAAAAAAAAAAAACACAACACAAAAATAAAATGTGCACATCAATGGGTGTGTTATTCTAAAGCTATAGTGCAATACAACCACCGTTCAAAAACAGCACTTGAAGGCGCGAGAGAGCAAAACCCATTAAACCCCACCCGCGATACTTACTATGATACCTAAGATCACAATAAGTCTGTAAACGGAGACAGAGAAGGAGGACATTCATTAGAGTAGCAGTCAAGAGAGTCACAGTTTATAGAAAAATTGTGTTTCAAAAAACACATAAGACCACCACAATATCAGAGCAAAAAGAAAACATACAAAGACAGCGAAAATACAAATCCACCCCATTGAATGCATCACATTTTAAATGAATAAAGTAAATGCTGTGCTGAAGCTGAGATAAATTTACACTGCAAAAACATAATTTTCTTAATCAGTATTTTTATGTTTTTTTTCCCCCAATAAAAATATCTAAACATTTTTAAATCTAAATTTTTTTCATACGAAACAAAATTTTAGGATATTTGTAAAATAAGACTTGCTTTATGTATCTTAAATTGGCAAACATTTATTTTTCCCATTGTGGTTCATGCATAAAATGGGAGAAAAAAAATCATAGTTTTATCTTTTAAAGTATATTTTAAGTAAATTGTCAGTATATAAAATATTATTGAAAAATATTTAAATCAAAAATTGTGTAAGATAAGACTTGTTTTAAGTTTTCTTAAACTGACAAATAGATTTTAAATTGAAATACATATATATATATATATATATATATATATATATATATATATATATATATATATATATAAAGTGTTTTATTTTAAATTAAAGTTATTAATTTTACTTGCTGCTCTCTAAACTAAATTTTGTATATAATGTTGTTTTCAGAATATATAGCTTACAAAATCAGCAATATTTTCAAGCCTGAAAATCTAAAAAAGAAAATTTAAAAAAATTTAACAACAAATGGAAAAACAAGTTTTTTTCGTTTAAAAATAAATGTATCTAGTTTTAAAGATGTTTAGATATTTTACCAAAGAAAAAACACTGATTAATTATTTTTTGCTGTTTAAAAATCTAGATGTTGCACCGTGAGGCCTGGAAAGCATAATAACATAAATAAATACTGAAATGTAGAAGCTTCAAAATTGTCTGTGGTCAAACGCAAGGCTTTCATTGGTGATAATGCAGCAGAGGATGTCGGGTGAGTGGACGGTTCAGTCAGTCTGGTTTGGCGTGCGGTCAGTGACCCGGGGCTCATTGAGGCAGGGGCACGAGGACCTCAACGTAGTTTATGGGAAAGAAGCCCGATTCGCCGTTAATCATGCCTTCATACCAGTTCTCATCGATCTGATTGGTGAGGATGATGATGTCGCCCTCTTTGAAGCCCAGCTCGCCCTCGTTCTCCGGCTCAAAGTCGTAGAGCGATCGACAGCAGGGCTGGTCCAAGTGTGACTCGCTCTCTGCAAAGAGGAAAATACAACCACCTCACACGTTTAAGCATTTGTTGAAGGAATAGTTCACCCCTAAATTAAAAATATCATTATTTACTTACCCATATGCAGCTTTTTTAAATTATTTAATTTAATTATGTTTTTACAATGTTCATAGTGACCAGTTTAATTTTAGTATCATTGATATACTATTATAGTTCTGAATCAGATGTTTTGTAAACATGTTTAGATTTATTGTATTTTTTTCATGCTTTTGTTTTAACTTTAGCTAAAATACATTACAATAATAATTTTTGATGATATCTTAAATTATTCTATTTTTATATTTGTTTTCATATTTAGAGTTCAGTCATTTTGTTGGTTGCTTTTGACCTCTTTATTTGTTTTTATATATATATATATATATATATATATATATATATATATATATGCTTTTATCATGTTTTGGCTTAGTTTTACTTCAAATTCAAATTAAAAAAAAAATTAAAAATTAATGTTGCCTTGATTTAGTTTTAGTTAATGATAATAATTCTTTATCAAAACCCCCCTAGGAAATCATCACAAAAGTGAGAAATAGACCTACAATTACGTTCTTATTACATTTATGGCTCATTCACATCCAGTATATTCCTCATAAATAGCAATTAAAATGAAAAATAAATAAACACAAAAATAATGCAATAGCTTAACTTCTTTTTTCTTTTGTAGAGCTTGACATGCAACAATGAAATATTGTTGAAAAAATTATTTAGTTTTCCACTGAAAGCAGGTCTGGAATCACTTGAGGGGGAGAAAATAGGGTTTAAAATGAAATATTAAACATCTACATGCTGCATTTAAACATCCAGAGCAACTAATGGAAAATAGCACAGGGTTATTGAGAGGAAAGTAACAGAAATTCAGTTTGAATGTTGATGTGTGGGCAGATGAGATAAGTGAAATCTGTGACCGCAGATCTCCAACAAATGCTCTACATATTTCTTCAGAATTCAAAAAGTCATTATCGACCAAGTATTATAAATCTCCTGGCCTTTACAGGGCTGGGTATCGCCTACTACCTCACATTCAGTGCGAGTCAAGGCATGAACCTACAGGATGATACTCACGTATGCTATCACCATTGGGGCTTTCAGGCCATGATAGAGTCATGGGAGCTGTGTGTGTGAACTCATCAACTGAGAGCAAAAACACATGAGATCCAACATGAGAGACAGACAACGTACACACAACACAGCAAATGTAACACACGGTTGATGAACATGAATATGACGGCAAAAAACAACTACTGTATGTCATCTACGAATTGCATGGGAATCGTAAGGTTGTCTGGTTTTGTTCCTGATTCGTCTACTTACTTTTATCAGCCTCTTTATGCTTTTAAATGCTTTACATTTTCCCAATGCTTCTACTTTTCAAGTCTGATTAACATGATGCTTCATGTACTGTAACTAAATTATAAATACTCTTCTTATAAAAAAAGTTTAAGTAATCAAATATTTCCATGATAAACATTACTACCTACTTTTTCCATTTACAGTGTGGTTGACTTGGATATCTGAAAGGAATATGAATGAATAATGTAAGAAAACATGACGATGGTGAAATATATGTGCAAATCCATAAAATGAAACCCTAAAATGGACACTGTAACTCTGTGAACACCAAAGTTGTCCACAAGTGTAGAAAATATCATTTTGGGCACCGTCAAAGACGGTGAAAAATGTTTTCTTGATGATACCTGTGCTTTTGACTGATGAGGTGTGGGTAAGTCCATTGTGCTGCGTGCTTTCAACAGTCTCCAAACTGGACACGATCGACTTTGGCTTGAACTCTTTTTTGGGCCGAGTGCTTGCAGTAGATATCCTGCGAGTGCAGAATATATGTGCATAAACTCTAGTGCATATTAGCAAGAAACCTTAATTTATAATTTTCATAACGTATCATCCAATGAAGACATCAACAGTTGTTAATATTGAGTAGGAATATGGGATGGTTTCAAGCTGGTTTTCAGTGGAAGATACCTGTTCTGTAGCTTGCTGTTGAGCTCTTTCAGGATCTCCAAGGACTGTTTATGGTAATCCAGCGCTGCCTCAATCAGAGCCGATAACTGACTCACCTGCTCCACCTACAGAGACGTGACATATTCATCACATGAAGATGATCTCAGCACAGAAACTTTACTGATACACAAGTGCTACACAGAATTTACCGGAAAACATACATAGTGTGCAACGCATACAGATTATAGAAATATATATGTGACCCTGGACCAAAAAAACTGTCTTAAGTCTCCGTGGTATATTTGTAGCAATAGCCTAGAAAACACTGTATTTTATGCCAAAAATCATTAGGATATTAATATTAATATTTCCTTACATTTATATAGCGCTTTTCTAAGCACTCAAAGCGCTTTTACATGAAAGGGGGTATCTCCTCATCCACCACCACTACTAGGCACAGATCATCTTCCATAAAGATATTTTGTAAATTTCCTACCATAAACATATCAAAAACTAATTTCTAATTAGTAATATACATTGCTAAGAACTTCATTTGGACAACGTTAAAGGTGATATTCTCAGTATTTAGACTGTTTTGCATGCTCAGATTCCAGATTTTGTAATATGGTCTGATCCTAAAAAACCATAGATCGATGGAAAGCTAATTTATTCAGCCTTCAGATGATGTATAAATCTCAATTTTGAGAAATTGACCCTTATGACTGGCTTTGTGGTCCAGGGTCACACACACACACACACACACATATATACGACACACTTATGTACAGTACAGACCAAAAGTTTGGAAACATTACTATTTTTAATGTTTTTGAAAGAAGTTTCTTCTGCTCATCAAGCCTGCATTTATTTGATCAAAAATACAGAAAAAACTGTAATATTGTGAAATATTATTACAACTTAAAATGATAGTTTTCTATTTGAATATACTTTTTTAAAATAATTTATTCCCGTGATGCAGAGCTGAATTTTCAGCATCATTACTCCAGCCTTCAGTGTCACATGTAACATCTGTCGATCACATGATCATTTAGAAATCATTCTAATATTCTGATTTATTATGAGTGTTGGAAACAGTTCTGCTGTCGAATATATTTGATCAATAAAAGGTTCAAAAGAACTGCATTTATTCAAAATAAAACAAATCTAATAATATATTTTCTTTACTATCACTTTTTATCAATTTAACACATCCTTGCTGAATAAAAGTATTGATTTTATTTTAAAAAAAGAAAGAAAAAAAATTACTGACCAGTAGTGTATATTGTTATTACAAAATATTTATATTTTAAAAACATAGCTTCTTTTTTTTACTTTTTATTCATCAAAGTATCCTAAAAAAGTTTCACATGTTCTGAAAAAATATGAAGCAGCAGAACTGTTTCCAACTTTGATAATGAATCATCATATTAGAATGATTTCTAAAGGATCATGTGATAATGATCCTAAAAATTCAGCTTTGCATCACAGAAATAAATGATAATTTAAAGTATAATACATTTAAAAACAATTATTTTCAATTGTAATAATATATCACAATATAAAAATTTTTTCTGTATTTTTGATCAAATAAATGCAGGCTTGATGAGCAGAAGAAACTTCTTTCAAAAACATTAAAAATAGTAACGTTTCCAAACTTTTGGTCTGTACTGTATATGAAACAGAAGTGTGTTAAAAATATAATTTAGGCCTCACAAAATGTTCTCATTAGTCATTTTTCCTTACATCATTCTCCAAAAAGTTGAACATGCTCCTCTCAGCAAGTTCTTTGGATTCCTCAAACTTCTCCACAGCCTGTTTGATCTCCTCATCAGGAATCTTGCCTTGACGTTTCTTCTTATAGTCAAAGTCTAGCCGGCGACCCTCCAGTTTCTTCAGATGATGCTTTCAGGAAATCACATGACAAGCTTTCATTGAGTAATCAGCCAAGAGGGCACACCTACTGGCCGATGCTGCTAATCTCCAAACAACCTCATTTCCAAAGGCATTCAGGTTTAAAGATTTGAAATGCTAAACTGTATTGCCCATTCAATAATCCTTCATTTAGAATGAAGGGTTGATAAATAATAATGAAACAGGGTCATACCACAATCTCTTTGAGGTCTTTGTCTTGTAGAGTCTGAAGTGGGTCAATGAAGTTCTGTTTCACATTGATATCGAGAGCATCTTTAATATCAGCCATCTGCTTCATGGCTTCACCAATGTCCACCAGCGCAGCTCCTAAGAAGATGAGGTAGACATAGTTCATGTTTGATTTTCATTCAAAAATGTATAAAAAATTATAATTTAATTTAAAAAAATGTATTACTATATTTTTTGCATTTACTAGAATAACTTCATATTAAAAAATTTATATATAAATAACTATACATTACATAATCACATCATAATGCCTTTTTGTGATAATATGATTAAGTACTTTCTAAACAAATGGTACATATTTCATAATTTTCTTTTTTATTTACATTTTATTAAACACAATCCAAAGGATAAGATTATTTATTTTTGACAATCAGTACAAAAAAAAAAAAAGTAACCAAAATTCCGTAAAAAAGATTTAAAATTCTAAATGAAGGAGCCCATTGGAAACTGTGCTAAAATAACTATTATGTGCTCATCTGCATCTGGCATCAACAAAGCACCACAAGGTGTCAGAGTTGTGTTCAAATGCTATAAGGACAGCAATATTACAGGAAACATGTTTCATAATGTGTAAGATTGTATGACTCAAAGAGAGATAGAGTCTCGAGATCAACCAGCATTGCTTCGCACATCAGCAGGATTTCCGTATACGTCGACCTGTGATTCATGTCTGTGCATGCATACGCTTGACTCGGTATGAGCGCACTTACCGAAAGTGGACTCCTCCCCGAGTTCCTGTCCATATCGCAGCATGCAGTCTCCTAAAAGCCCTTCAGTCTGAGGATAACCCGTCGTCTTCACCTGCCCTCTGATTTTAGACACGGTGTTGAGCATTCCCAGTTTGGCTCTTGATGCTGTGCGGATACACGACATACACTCATGACCAAACCAGAAATCATAACACTGCACTCCAAACATGAGTCATTGACAAAGAAATTACAGTAATTTAGTAGCAGAAGTGTTTTTCCAGAGGCTAGGAAGGCACTGCATATTTAAAAAATTAATAAATAATGCATGAGAAAATAATCAACAACAACATAAAAAAGCAATTTAAATATACAAGATTAAATAGTGGTAAATCACTTTTTTCCCAAAGTAAAATTGTGCAAATATTAGAAAAGGGAGGTGAGTTTTCTGTGTTCTCATTGAGCGAGATAATCATTTTAATAAGATGATATGCAAGAAATCCTGAAAGAGTGTTCCTGTCGCTTAGTGGTAGAGCATTGCGTTAGCAGCACAAAAGGTTGTGGGTTCAATTCCCAGGGAGCAAAAAATGTTAACCTTAATGTACTGTAAGTTGCTTTGGATAAAAATGCATTAATTTAATTTAATTTAATTTTAAATCATGTTCAAAATGAACAGGTTCAAAAATCTGCCTGAATGGATTATGGATTCAATTACATTAGTAAACAACTTAACAACTCATCATTGTTGACTAAATTTAAATCAAAATTCACAAAAAAAAAAAAACATCAGAACGCTTGATTAAAATGCTGTGTTTACAGAGGTCTTGATGACAGGTGTAATTTTTACAGTATTATTGAAGTATAATTTTTTTTATATATATGATGTAAAAATGTAAATAAATAAATAAAACAGACACTAGCATTCAAAAGTTTAGGGTTAGTGATAGGGATGCACCGCTCATGATCTTTCATGGTCGATTCCGATAACGATTTTTTTTTCTTAATAGCAACAAACAAGAAAGAAGGAAAGTATGCATAAACAAGATATTTATTTGGTATTTAATAGGCCAAACTGGCTTTTGGCTATTGAAAACAATAATGGTAACCATCTGAAATTAACGGGAGTATCTACACAGTAAGTAACTTACATTCAATACAAACATAGATGATACAGACATCAGCATTTAGATGCAAAAGATGTTTCTTTCGTCCAATGAAAAAAACTAATTAGGGTAATGATTCACATCTATATATTTTTTACTTGAGCCAATGAAAAAATAAATAACTATTGGCTCAAGTGCGCTACAGCAGGTGATTTTTAAATCAAATTAAGTCGATGTAATTTTAAGGTAAAATAAAAATAATCATCCTACACAGAACTGACATTTACTTCTGGCTTTTCAAAAGTGTATGCAAAAAAGAAAATAATTTCAGTTTTGTCACAGTTTTGTCCAGTTCCGATTTATGGCCGGTCAACCGGTGCATCCCTAGTTAGTGAGGTTTATTTATTTATTTTAAGAAAGTAACACTTTTATTGAGAAAGGATTATCAATAGGATTTCTAATTCAAATTAGATTAGATTAGATTAGATTCAACTTTATTGTCATTATTCAGAGTACAAGTACAGAGCTAATGAAATGCAGTTAGCATCTAACCAGAAGTGCAAGAATATAGTGTTTTATATACATAAAAGTGCAGAGTAAGTAAAGCTATGATATACAGAATGTACAGTGGAGTTGCTATATACAGTATTGAGCAGAGTATATACAGACTATAAATATGAATGCAATGTAGATATTGTATGTACATTATGAACAGAGCAATGAAGGATTATATATATGTGGCGAGTGGGGCGGGGCCGAGAGGCGTGGGAACGAGGAGCCCCACCGCCAGTATCGAGTCCCACGTAGGAGATGGAAGGATATAAAACTGGAGCGACTATAGTGAAGGACGAGAGAGGACCAGGCCTGGGACATTATTTTATGTGTTTGCTTTTTATTTGTGCGCGTCAGTCGCCGTGAGGGGCTGACGCGCTGTTTTGTGTTTATTTTTGATTATTAAAATGTTTTTGATTGCGCGCCGGTTCCCGCCTCCTTCTTCCCGATGTATGTGGAGTTCCTATCATTACAATATACATTATGAATAGCAGGAACGTGAGAACAGAGGTAATAAATACAGTTGAATGAGTGTGCAAAGTATTGTTGAACAATCTATTATATGCAAAAATAACAGTAGTGCAATGATTATATAAATGTTATTGCAAACTAAATGCTATCCTTCTGTACTTTCTATTAATCAAAGAATCCTTAATTTCAGAAGTCCACCACGCACTGCTGCTAAGTAGGTGGTGCTAATGATATTTAATGATTGAATGAAATCAGAAGTGCAGAGTGATGTGAATATGTCGGATCTGTGATTCATACCTGGGTTTGGCTGAAGGTATTCTGTGGTTTTAGTAACAAGTTCAAAAAGAGACTTGTTGGTGACTTCTATTTTCTGTAGAGGTGGGAAAAGGTAAGTGTAAATATGTTTTTGTCATATACATCACATGTGAAGAGGGGCTCACTTCTCTCACCCGCTCCATTTCCATGAAGTCTTCATCGAGTTTTGTCCCTTCTGTACCGCTTATCTTCTCACTCAATAACTAGAGAGAGAGAAAGATTAGATCAGACACAGGAAGCAGTGATATTACTATAGGAAGGAGGAAATGGCATGTTTTCCTGTGCACACACCGGGGTTGGTGGAAGAAAAAAATTAATCAATAAAGAGCCTCCATTGTAGCTTATTGTAGAAATGACACCTGATATCACAGGTCTGAATTTAGTTTTTTTTAAGTCTGTTTTAAGCAGCAGTCAAACAATGAAAGAAAACACTCATATTTCATGATCTTGTTACTATATTGACTATATCTGAATTAATGTATTCAATTGATTGTTAGTTGACCTGTAATAACCAGAATCTTAATTGCATTGCATTTTTTATATAATCGCAGACTGTTGTGACTTAAAAAACTATTTAGAAACACACACACACACACACACACACACACAAACACACACACACTACTAGGTTAATGTAGCTGTCATTATGCAACATTGTCCATCAGTTGCCACTCTACAGCAAAATGAATTATGTCAATTTGTGAAAGGCTAACTGTACGAATCATGCTATATATAATAATGCACCTCTCAAAATCACTAAGAGGATTAACATATCTTGCATAACCAAATGAAAATTAGGTTAACATCTTTGCCAAGCAGGTCAGTTAGAACAGATTTGAAAAAGTGTAAGACTGACACGAAATGAAGACATTAGAATGAATGATTTGCATTTGCAGGGCTGCATGCAAGGTGAAAGGAAATGTACAGTACTGCGTGTATCTGCAAGGAAAACGTTCACACAGTTTGTAGTTTTAATATTTTTAGCTGTGCCTTAAAGCAATTTTAGAGGCACAACTTTTCAATAAGGGGCATGCTGACGGCACGCTGTGTTTTAGTGTGCTAAAAGCCCAATAGTTCACTTCAGGCACTGTAAAAGCATGTGTGAAAAAATGCCTTCAGATACATTTTTTAATAAATTCAAATCAATTCTGTCAAACCCAAAAGTCAATGTGCAATGCTGTTCATCTATTTTCCTTCAATAATCTTAGCGAAATATGATATTAAACAATTAAAAATGATTTAAATGCTATTGCACTGATTGGATCGTGGAGCCTGGATGTCAGAGAGATCCATTACAGCAGCTGAAAAGGAAATCTTATTACATTTTAATTAAAAATAATTTGCCACATTGATGGATTGCATGAAATAAAACCTAATTGTGCATCTAACAAAAAATGAAAAAGGGTCAATTTTGATTTCATGTTGACTAAATATCTGTATTGAGAGGCTGCAATTATCTGGTGCATGTGACACCTGTCTCATTATGCGTATAAACCTGTCTAGCCACCAACTAGCTGATTCTGAAAATGTGTAGTTTTTTCACACCTACTGTACCAGTTCTCTAAACTCAGAAGTACATCTGTTTTCAAAATGGTAATTCTACAAAGCACAAACTGCGCTGTATGAAGTGGCCTACGTTTATACTAACACACACTTGTCAGAATACTGACCTACTTCTGCCTCTGGTTCACCAACAGCAGCACGGAAGCTGTTTGTTTACCGCACTGCTGTGCATGAGTGATGAAAGTGTGAGGTCAAGATGTCTTCGTATCTCTCTCTCTCTCTCTTTAATGCACTGATGCTTGCAAGCAGAGGTTGTTCAACACCCACATGAAACACTCACACCGTTCAATCGTGCTTGTAATGACAAGACTGTAATCAGCAATATGATCTGCAGTTATGAATCAACCTCTGGATCCTCAATGACTGAATAATCACAACTGATGGCTCATTTACGCACTCACGAAACCACAGGTTATGATCTCTCAAAATGAGCCAGATCGCACCGACACATTCCAACGAGAAGAACCAAACTTCAAATATTAAATATTTTTTATCCAAAAATGGGAGTGTGGCATGCTGGACACTAAAGAAAGATGGAAAAACTACCCTTCCAAAATTCATAGACTAGACAGCAGATTACATAGTGCAATTGTGTGAATGAATCACTATTATTGTCATTTTAGAAATGTGTTTTTACATTTCATCAGAATTAATGCACTTTGTCACTAGTACAAATCAAGAGCATGTCAATTTGCGGCAAACCAAATGACCAGATGAAAGAAAACAGACTGTATCACACCCTCATTTGAGAAAAATATTGCATGTTTTCAGATCATCAGCTCTTTGTTTTCAGTGAAGAGAGAATGCGTTAGCATGGTTGCCAGATTGTGAAGATTAAGTAAAACACTGAGCAGAAAATTTATAATAATATAATGTTATATATATATATATATATGTATATATATATATATATATATATATATATATATATATATATATATATATATATTATATTATATTATATTATAGTACTTCTTTTTTAATTATTTCAATAAATGAAAATATAAAGTATTTATTTATAAGTTATTTATTGCATTTATAAAATGCTAAAACTATATATTATACATCAACTACTTTATTTTAATCTAATCTTTTAATTTTGTGACACAACGAGCATGAGAGTACCACTATTAAGGGCGGACTGTGAGTACAGCATTGCCTTAATGTCATTATTAACAAATTTCAAACCACTGAATGCTGCAACTGAACAGAAAGCTACATAATGAAATACTGTTCCTTTTTTTCTTTTTCTTTTTTGTACTAGTCTGTTTTTATTTCACTGATATAAAGCCTACAGCAGAGGTTATCATGGGTTCCTCTGAAGGCAACAGCAAACACAAATGCAAAATGCACAGACTGTAGACAGTGTGTCAGTCCACTGGGATTTAAACAGCTGCCGTCTCAGCATAACCACTAACTAACCCAACACTCAGAAATAAAAATCTCAGAAATGTCCTTAACTTCCTTTCTGAGAAAACAGTTGATGTTACAATTTGGAAATCAGGAAGCTGATCTGAAATGCTGTCTTCTGGTATGATTAATGATGTAACTAGATTATGTAAGATGATTTTATTGAGACAGAAGATTTCTGTTGGACATCTTTTGGGAAGATAAAATGCAATCTTAGAATAACTTGATTCAGTAATATTGGATAACATCAGGCCCAACAACCTCCTACACTCTCAGTTTCACTGTTACAAACACACAGAAATTACATTCGAACCTACACAAAAGGCAAACTGTAGGCAGCACAATGCAATATGGCGCAACAAAACCATACAAATTAATATTTCGTATTCAAATAACAACAATACTATTGATAAACTGCAAGGTTAACTGGTGCAAAATAAAATGTTTGCTTATCAGATGTATATTTTAATAATTTATTTATATAGTAGATGAAAAGACTTAGTTGGAATTTGAAAACATCTTCATTTACTAAACTTGCTTGTGGATTATTGTGATGTTTTTATCAGCTGTTTGGACTCTCATTCTGACGGCACCCATTCACTGCAGAGGATCCACTGGTGAGTAAGTAATGCAATGCTACATTTCTCCAAATCTGTTCTGATGAAGAAAAAAATGCATCTATATCTTTGATGGCCTGAGGTTCAGTACATTTTCAGCAATTTTTCATTTTCGGGTGAACTACTTCTTTAAATCCAGTCATCTGTTTATATAGCAGAGGAAAAGAAAGACATTTAAGACAGTTCTAAGAGACAGCTTTTTGTAAAATGTTAAGTGCAAAGACTTATTGAGGTTAGCACAAAAAATACTGTTCATCATAATCAGGTGAGTACAGGCAGACCTGTACATCTGAAATGTATGTAATTTTAATAAACTTCTGGGCATAAATGTTAGAGCTCATCATTAAACCTTGAACCATGCAGTTTTCGTTTAACCTCAAAGCCTTTGTTTGGTCTGTTCATCTCTATTTTATTCTGTGGTGGCCTTAGACATATCACTGGCTGAAAATTTGATCTGTCTGTCAACATACAATAACATCAGCACAAACTGTTCCTGTTTAATAAACCAGATTTGACCTGACCATCTGAACTGTGTGTCACTGATGTTGGGCAGCTATCTCACAACAGCGAGCAGATAACGCTCCTGGTGTTTTTTCAGGCAGCACTACTGCTGTGTTCTTTATATAAGGCCATTACACACATTTAAAGAGTGCAGGATGAAATGAAACACACTTCAAAGAGCATGATAGTCGCAAGAGAAAGAATGATAATGGCAGACAACTAGAAAAAATTCTAATTGTACAGTTTGAGTAGTGTAAAAAGTGATAATGTATGCATTTAATGTGCTGCACATAATTATATATATATATATGACCTGACAAAAAGGGACAAAAAAAACGTCAAAAATATGACACAAAAAAAATTTGCAATCACAGGAATAAATGTCATTTTAAAATATATATATATATATATATATATATATATATATATATATATATATATATATATATATATATATATATATTAAAAAAATATTCTTGCATGTATTCATTTTGCACTAATATTATTTTTGCATGTAATATTTTTTATTAAATATTATGTTAATATATTAAAACATTTTATCTAATTAAATTATTACATTGTAATATATAATGCAAAATATTAAATCACATGAATACAATATATGCATTAATATATTTATTAAATATATAAATACAATATTTATAAAAAAATATATATGAATAATAAAACTATACCCCTTGTACCAAAGTGGATTTCTAGTGAAGAACCAAAAAGATCCTCAAAGAAAACTCCATCTGTAGACTGTATTTTCTAAACTTCATGAGAATGACATGGTTTAAAATCACACACTCTAAAAAATAATAAGCATCTAAAGGCCTGCTAGTTTTTGCTAATAAATAACTTCACAGCTGGTGACTCTCTGAAATAAGGTTCTTACCCAAGATACCTACGATTACTTCAGTCTCTGTGTCTTCCTCGAACTCCACTCACTAGCAAACTAACTAGGTCAGGCTAAATTTAGCCATAACACACAAAAGAAATTAGCCTTATATGGCAGTACTGTTTTTCACTTACACTGCTCAATGACAATATTTGAGAAACCCTGAAGTAGAAGGACAAGGACACTGTGATATGAATTACGTATAGAAAGAAATGTTTTTTTTTTAAATGTATGATTAAAGCCAGCCTGATATCAAAACTGACCTCACCTTTTTTTAACATTACTGGTTTTATCGTGCATAAACACTGCATGAAATTTCACAGAAGCAAAGGTTTGTATGTGCAAAATGTAATTTGCTCCACTTTTAAAAAACAACTTTTTCAGAATGTTTTGGCTGACTTATAAAGAGAAGACAGAATTTAATACATATAAGTGTTACTCACTGACAATCACTGACTAGTTACCAAAATAAAACAGCATATGACTGGAATCAATCAATCAATCAATCAAAATGATGCAAACAAACACATAAATGAATGAATTTGGATTCATCTGTTAAACACATACATTTTAGTGCAGCCTGCTTCCATTTTCTCATAAGATTTCCTTGCAGAGGTACATTTTTGTTCCTCAGTTTTATATTGTTAAACTGATTCCGGTTAAAATAACACTTCCTCAGTCCATCGCCTGTTGTCCTCTCACATCTAAATCCACCAACATAAATGGTCAGTGTGGCCCGATTCAAACGAGTCGCGCTGTTTTGTTCCACTTTTGGAGCATAAACATTATATTGAACATTTATCGAAATCTTCATATCATTTTATCATGGAAAATTACATTGCAATAATTATTGAATCGCTATCGAATTATCACCCAGCCCTACTTGCCGGTTAAACATTTCATTCGTGTGCTGTTCTGACATGTGATTTTTCTGAGCGCGTGCACTAAAAATCCTGTCAAGCAGTGCCTATAAACTGGACTAAGTTATCTTTCACGTCTGATTGTACTAATACTGTCAGAAACACACAAGGTTCACATATAAATACAGCTGGTTATGTCTACAGTGAGAGTAAACCAGATGCATGCAGGTCTTAAAGTGACAGCAGACTAATAGTACCGTGTTTCAGTTTACGAAAGGCCGATGTGTTTACAGTAGTGCACTGATAAAGTGTAGAATATGTGGTCCATAAACCAAAAGCAGATAACAACCTGCAATATCCCTATAATTTCTTGTTGACGTTTGTCAGTGAAGGAATGAAGTGAGCTCTGAAGCCTGGGGCTAGGTTTCACTCTGTAACAGATACAATAGAAACAACAGGCTTCTGGGACTCTAGTGGTGATAATGATGACTGAACACAGCTGTGTCTGTGATAATTACACTCACTGAAGGCAGAGGGAAACTGTGACTCCATTACAGATCCAGTAGTGCTTTATTATCACTGCACATGATGAGAGACGACCAGAGAGTGTGAAATTGACTTGACGTTGGTGTGGTGTGACTCTCATCATCCTGACTCATTTACTAATAACACACTGCCTGAAGACACATCTTACAGTGAACATCAAATGGCACTCATTATCCATTATCAAGTGAAACAGGATATTCCCTTCTAAAATAATATAAGGTTATTACACTTTGATGAAAGAAAAACAAATATTTTACTGTGGAATGTGCACTAATGAACTGAATGTGTATTTATATATTAAATAGGGTCTGTTTTGATTTACTATTGATATATAGAATATGATTTTCCAATGTCAAGTCATTTCAACTAATTATTATTTAGCTACTAAGTTCCACCGAAATTTTACATTCAGACAATTTCTGTCTTCAAAGTGTTGCCTGAATTGTTATTTTTTAGTTGGCTCTACCTTTGATAAAATAGTTTTATAGTCCTTTCAACTAAAATATTTTAATTGGTCAAACATTTAGAAAACTACACCAAATTGTGTCTATTAAAATGTAACCATTCACTCCACATGTTTCATATGTTACCTCAACTAAGATTTATTATTTGGACATCATAAGAAATTGCTGTGGAACTAGTTATTATATTTTATATTGAGTTAAAAAAATTATTACCTGGTGTCTATCAATCACTAAAACACACACATTACAACACATAATAGCCTTTATTTAATAACAATCTGCATTGTTAAAGGGAGGGGTGAAATGCTTGTTTTCACTCAATCTCCTGTTAATCTTGAGTACCTATAGAGTAGTACTGCATCCTTCATAACTCCAAAAAGTCTTTAGTTTTATTATATTCTTAAGAGAAAGATAGTCTGTACCGATTCTCCGTCGGCGGAGCTAAAGAATCACGAGCACCAGTAGGCTTTTGAGTTGAGAGCATGTGGAAGCTGTGACACTACCTTGAGGAAAAAACCATCATCCAAAACAAACCATGGCTAACAGTCAGATTCAGCCGTTTATTTATGATCCAGAATCAGATCCCGAGGCTGAAACTGAACGAGAGCAGCAGCAGCAACGACTCGCTCCTAGCGGGGCTCGAACTCGGTCTCCGGCATGGGAGGGGACGCACTAACAAGGAGGCAGAGATATTTTAAGCAGTTTTACTCACCGCCTGCGGTTCCAACACACGATCGTGACCCTTTTTCGTTGGGACTGCATTATCCTTAAGAAATAAACGATGTGCAAATCCGGCGTCAAACTGGGCCTTGTTTGTAAAACAAGCATCTTCGAAATGCAGGGAACAAACACAAACACTTGCACAACTCCGTTGATGCTCTGTAAAAATAAACTCCATCCACTGGTCCCTTAATGCTGTTTCTCTTTTGGTAATCTGTGAAGGGTTGTCTTGCCCTGGCAACCAAAAACACACTTCTTTTGTGACATTTCGCGACGCTCTCGCTCTGATCAGTGAATGTCTGTTCTCTCTCTGCTCTGCTATACTGGAGCGCGCGCTCTTCCGGCAGAAGTGCCTTAAGACCCGTATAAGGAAATTCCGCTCCATCTAACGTCACACAGAGCAATTCTCGAAAAAACTTTCCGAAACTTGTGCCAAACCGGAAGGAGTATTTTTGGAACAGAAATACTCCTTCAAACGTACAACTTAATTTTTGAAACTTTGTCCATGTTTAGCATGGGAATCCAACTCTTTAACAGAGTAAAAAACTCAGTATGCATGAAATAGCATTTCTTTAAAGGGACTTTTTTGTTTTTTTTCATTCAATTGAAAAGTAAATAATTTTTATATGAAAACATTGCAGTTCATAAACTGCAAATCTTTGGCTGCTGTCTTGCAAACAGAAAATGAAAAAGATAACATTTATACAAAAATATACTACTCTAAAGAACAAATTGAGCAAATTTATATATATATATATATATATATATATATATATATATATATATATATATATATATATATATATATATATTAGGGTTGGGTGTTGTCCACCAAATTGCCATCAGACGATGAAACAGTGCAGGTGCAAGGTAAATGTTGAGACAGAGTGAGTCAAGTAGTTACCATTTTTAATGTGCAGAAAAGAATTGTGCTTAATAAGAATAAGACTAAACAGTTTCCTTTTCATTTTATGTCATCTTTAAAAGAAACAAATCCAAGACAAAGTTGTTGAATGAAAAAAACTGTACTTCAATGGACATCAGAGAAAAGACAGACTCAGTGTTCTCTCAGAAGTGTATTTTCCTGCAGGTTACCGGAGTAAAAATACAGCGGTTTGTGAAAGAGTCTCCTTCATCCCCAGAGAATAAGACAATGCGGCAGAATCAGTGGAACAGCTCTGAGCGATGTGTCTCTTTACTTTACAGGTAAAAACCAACAAAACAATAAAAATAACAACAACAAAGGTGTGTTTTGTTTTTTGTTTTGTTTTGTTTTTTCATGGGTGGGATCAGTTTCCTATTCTAGCTTTTCAACAGCTGATTCATCAAAGCAGTTTCAATAAAAGGTCACAAAAACAGGAACTCTCTTCATAGACTCCAAAATGTCACCTGTTCCAGAATAACACGCCACAAGTACCAGAGATGATTGATCATGAAAACACAATTGTGTGACTTGAAAACACTTCACACTGAATCAACATGCAGCAAAAACAAGGGATGTGCAAAACGACTAATTTTCAGACTTGACAAAGATCATTTGAAGATTCAACAAATAAAGGTTTAAATGTTTAGAATAAGTATCTTATGCTCACCAAGGCTGCATTTATTTGTATCAAAATACACTGAAACTGTAATATTGGGACAAATTATTACTATTTCACAAATCAGTTTTTTAGTTGAATATATTTTTAATGTAATTTATTTATTTGATGCAAAGCTGAATTTTCGGCATCGTTACTTCAGTCTTCAGTGTCACATGATCTAATACGCTGATTTGCTGCTCAATAAATATTTCTTATCATTATCAGTGCAAAAACATATTTTTGTGAAAGCAGTGATGTGTTTTTTCCAGGAATCTTTCAGGAAAAATTCTTACTGCCCCCAAATTGTGAAAATAGTATAACTTTTTCTTCAAAAGGTCATTCTGTGTTATTTCAGCCTGAGTTCCCCGGCTCAAATTTCTGATTTTGCTAATAATTTTTCTGAAGAAAGATAAAAATGTATAGTGATGAAAGCCAACATTTTAAATGTCATGGATGTATATCTACTGAGAAATCCAATATTTTGTAGAGGAGGGAAAAAATTAAAATTGTCACCTGAGATTCAGAACAAAATTACAAGGGGGGTAAAAACGACTTTAGAAAGATGAGAGTATCACGATTTTATTTTTACAAAGATATTGGTCTATTAGCAAAATCTGTCTCTTTTTACCTTCAAGTGTGCATGCATGTAACTCAAGAAGTTTTAAAGATATCTTAATGCCTTTTAGATTTTGGGTCTTACAAACTTTCCTCTTGGCATCTTTATTTTTAAGGCCCTAAATGGTTAATAGAGATATTGGGATTTCAATATGGCTTCAGGAGTAAATTGTTAAATTGTACACATTTTCAGTGGTCAAAAACCAAATGTGGGTCACTTTGCATAGATTACACATTTCTCTTTTAAAGAGGAATGTATGAAGAACAAATGTATCTTATTTTCTTCTGTCAAAACAATTGCATTGAACATACCTGTCTGAGTGTAATAAATTATCTTTTTCCACAGTTTGCATGCCTGTAACTCAAGAATTATTAAAGATATCGCAATATTATTTTAGATTCTAGTTCTTAATAAACGTTACTTTTGGAATCTTAAATTTCAAGGCCCTATTTTGTTCAGTCACAGAGATATGGGGATTTCAATGAGACACAATATTCAGATTGTTGAATATTACCCATTTTCAGTAGTAAAAAAAACTAAAAGTTGGTCACTTTCTAAACAGCTGATACTTATTGTATTTAAAGAGGAATTTCTGAAGAATAGGCAAAGTAATGTTAAAGCTAGAAATGTATCTTGTTTCCCCCTATCAAAACAATTGCATAGGACATACCTGTCATTAATATTCTTTTAGTGTTTACACTAATTGACTAGAGGGTACATTAAAATAATTGTAAAAAATGTAAAACATCTAGTTCACAGATTCAAAGTTGTCTGGCCTGGCTACTGCAAACATTTACTCAAGCAAAACACTCACTGGCAGACACCCGGGAGCAAGTAACACACCACAAAGTAAAATGCTGTCTTTTAAACTCTCCACAACAGCTCATGCATAAACCTGTGGATCCTACATAATTACAGCAACATTGCAGTGTTGGATTTGTACACAAGCAGTGCTTTACAAGAGATGATTACAGAGACAAAACTTCTCAGAGAGGGGTTTACAATCATGCTGATTTTAGTACACTTTAAAACACAGAGCATGCTATCAGCACTATAAATCACTCTCAGAAAAGCTACATCTCCTTTTTTACATATTTACATATTAAAAACTCACTAGTAGCAGATTAGTTGACCATTTGTCCACCCCCAGTAACACGTATGCACATAGATAAAAAAAATGCCTCATTTATTTCATGTTTCAGATTGGTTGTAGTATACTCCTCTGTGGTAAATAGCACTGAATTCTGAAAAAAATATGATGCAACAACTAAAGTCCTCCATCTGACACAAACACTGAAAAAAAACTGAAATCCAGTCCAAACTTCTGCCCTCTTTGAGGAAAGCCTGTTATGTTTCACTCTCTTAACAATCACATCTGATGCCAGGACATTTCCTTCTTCCAGGCCTACGAGATGGAGAGTCAAAAACCTGAAATGACCCCATCCATCAAGCGCAGCACCTCAGGAAAGGACGAGCTTTTAACATTGTATTTAATAGTCACATAAACAACCCGACAGAGTGACACGCTGAGAGCGCCTCTTCCCCTGGGGCAAGATCATATAACCGCCACTTGAGAAAGTGAAGGAACACTGGTTACATCAGGGGGTTTGATGTGAAACACTTTTTTTTACTATGTATTCATCTAGATAGACAGACAAACAGACAGATAGTAGGAGTGGAACGGTACACATACACCTGTATTCTTGCTAACATATTGCAGTCAAATGTGTATGAACTTCACATCTCTTCCCCCAATTACAACAACACCCTAAGTTTGTCTTGCTGCCGATTGCAGCAATAATGACCGACTTTTTTTATTTACAGACAGACAAACAGTGACTTCAGAACCAAGATGGATGGATGGACTTTTAACATCACAGATAGATGGATGGATGGATGGATGGACTTTTAACATCACAGATAGATGGATGGATGGATGGATGGATGGACTTTTAACATCACAGATAGATGGATGGATGGATGGATGGATGGATGGATGGATGGACTTTTAACATCACAGATGGATGGATGGATGGATGGATGGACTTTTAACATCACAGATAGATGGATGGATGGATGGATGGATGGATGGATGGACTTTTAACATCACAGATAGATGGATGGATGGATGGATGGATGGATGGATGGACTTTTAACATCACAGATAGATGGATGGATGGATGGATGGATGGATGGATGGATGGACTTTTAACATCACAGATAGATAGATGGATGGATGGATGGATGAATGGACTTTTAACATCACAGATAGATGGATGGATGGATGGATGGATGGATGGATGGACTTTTAACATCACAGATAGATGGATGGATGGATGGATGGACTTTTAACATCACAGATAGATGGATGGATGGATGGATGGACTTTTAACATCACAGATAGATGGATGGATGGATGGATGGATGAATGGACTTTTAACATCACAGATGGATGGATGGATGGACTTTTAACATCACAGATAGATGGATGGATGGATGGATGGACTTTTAACATCACAGATAGATGGATGGATGGATGGATGGACTTTTAACATCACAGATAGATGGATGGATGGATGGATGGATGGATGGATGGACTTTTAACATCACAGATAGATGGATGGATGGATGGATGGATGGATGGATGGACTTTTAACATCACAGATAGATGGATGGATGGATGGATGGATGGATGGACTTTTAACATCACAGATAGATGGATGGATGGATGGATGGATGGACTTTTAACATCACGGATGGATGAATGGACTTTTAACATCACGGATGGATGGATGGATGGATGGACTTTTAACATCACGGATGGATGGCTGGATGGACTTTTAACATCACGGATGGATGGATGGATGGATGGATGGATGGACTTTTAACATCACGGATGGATGGATGGATGGACTTTTAACATCACGGATGGATGGACGGATGGATGGATGGATGGATGGACTTTTAACATCACGGATGGATGGACGGATGGATGGACTTTTAACATCACGGATGGATGGACGGATGGATGGACTTTTAACATCACGGATGGATGGACGGATGGATGGACTTTTAACATCACGGATGGATGGACGGATGGATGGCTTCCCACAGCTTGGAACGTCCTGCATTGGATTGTGATCAGGGAGGAGACTTCCGTCATAACACGGAGTCATTGTGCCAAAACTAAATTTTGAAAAATTAACAGCACAATCAAACAATATGGAAAAGCCATTACATTTACATGACTTAACAGAATAACACTGATTGTCCTTGCATCGACATTCGCATTTAAGTCTCTCTATAGCTAAATGAATCACACCAAAATGTATTAGTTACTACTAAACAGAACTTGACTGACACTTTCAAACTTCACCAAGGGTACAAAAGCACCATAAAATATCTTAAAAGTAGTTCTATATTGCAAGTCTTTAATTTTTGTTGTTGAGAAAAGGGCCATAATCATAATCATCAAAATAAAATTAATTATAAAGAGAACATTGTGGAAGATAACATTTGAAAAACCAAGTAAAAATGCTTACTTACAAAATCCATCAGTCACTTTTAAAATACTTCAGTCATTTGGGATGTACTAATCAGAGGTGGGTAGAGTACCCAAAGACTGTACTCAAGTAAAAGTAAAAGTACTTGTAGAAATATTTACTCAAGTAAAAGTAAAAGTACTTGTAGAAATATTTACTCAAGTAAAAGTAAAAGTACTAGTCTTGAATAGTTACTTGAGTAAGAGTAAAAGAGTATCGGATAAAAAATCTACTCAAGTAGTTAGTTACTAGTTACTTTGGGTCATATATACTGAGCCTATTTTAATTTAGCTATATAGATAAAATGTATGTAATGTATGTGTGTGTATAAATGTATATATTTCATCAACCTTTACTGCAATTTATGTAATTTATTATAAAACCCTGTCTGTTTACTTAAGTAACAGAAAGAGGTGTCATGCCATAACATATTTTTTATATGACTGACTTTATATTAAATGTGAATTTAACATCAAAAGTTAATGTGATATAAATATTGCTACTAATCTTTTATTGTTCAGAAAGAGAGCAAATAAACATTTACATTATTAAAGATAATTTTCACTGACAGTCTAGAGTTCAATCACTCTCAGAAACTCCCATTAAAATCACTGAAACTGTTAACACTGTGAAATCAATATCTTAATTATAGATTCGTACACACATCTGCACTTTGTTGTTTCTGACGAGAGAATTCGCCAGAAAGAGGTTTTCAGTCAGTGACGAGTGGAGGAAGCACCGGCATTTTAGCGATGACTCATCGGAACACCTCTGATTGGCCATTGCATTCAAAAGCTCAACAGAACCGTGTGTGATTGGTTATAATGCGCAGCGCTGTAAAAAAGCGTTTGTCTCTGGTTCAGCGCCAGCAAGTGACCACAGATCTGAATTTAGCAGCTGATGATATGACTTGCTGAACGTACTCACGCCGGTGTGATTGTATTAAAATTAATACAATCTTAATTGGCTATTTTTTGTCTTTTGGAAGCTGCATTCAACTTGACTCCCCTCTTTTATAAGCC